>NC_143037.1:80945000-81170000 GCF_057628025.1 Oncorhynchus mykiss
TCCTCTTCTCTCTCTGCAGGGTACAGCCGCTATTAAACCATACCTCTTCTCTCTCTGCAGGGTTCAGCCGGTATTAAACCATTCCTCTTCTCTCTCTGCAGGGTACAGCCGGTATTAAACCATTCCTCTTCTCTCTCTCTGCAGGGTTAAGCCGGTATTAAACCAGTCCTCTTCTCTCTCTGCAGGGTTCAGCCGGTATTAAACCAGTCCTCTTCTCTCTCTGCAGGGTACAGCCGGTATTAAACCAGTCTTCTTCTCTCTCTGCAGGGTTCAGCCGGTATTAAACCAGTCCTCTTCTCTCTCTGCAGGGTTCAGCCGGTATTAAACCATACCTCTTCTCTCTGCAGGGTACAGCCGGTATTAAACCATACCTCTTCTCTCTGCAGGGTACAGCCGGTATTAAACCATACCTCTTCTCTCTCTGCAGGGTACAGCCGCTATTAAACCATACCTCTTCTCTCTGCAGGGTACAGCCGGTATTAAACCATACCTCTTCTCTCTCTGCAGGGTACAGCCGATATTAAACCATTCCTCTTCTCTCTCTGCAGGGTTCAGCAGGTATTAAACCAGTCCTCTTCTCTCTCTGCAGGGTACAGCCGGTATTAAACCATTCCTCTTCTCTCTCTGCAGGGTTCAGCCGGTATTAAACCATACCTCTTCTCTCTGCAGGGTATAGCCGGTATTAAACCATACCTCTTCTCTCTCTGCAGGGTACAGGCGGTATTAAACCATACCTCTTCTCTCTGCAGGGTATAGCCGGTATTAAACCAGTCCTCTTCTCTCTCTGCAGGGCACAGGCGGTATTAAACCATTCCTCTTCTCTCTGCAGGGTTCAGCCGGTATTAAACCATACCTCTTCTCTCTGCAGGGTACAGCCGGTATTAAACCATACCTCTTCTCTCTCTGCAGGGTACAGCCGGTATTAAACCAGTCCTCTTCTCTCTCTGCAGGGTACAGCCGGTATTAAACCATTCCTCTTCTCTCTCTGCAGGGTACAGCCGCTATTAAACCATACCTCTTCTCTCTCTGCAGGGTTCAGCCGGTATTAAACCATTCCTCTTCTCTCTCTGCAGGGTACAGCCGGTATTAAACCATTCCTCTTCTCTCTCTGCAGGGTTCAGCCGGTATTAAACCATACCTCTTCTCTCTGCAGGGTACGTCCTGTATTAACCTCTCTGGGATATGTGGGACGGCAACAGCCAACAGCCAGTGAAATTGCAGGGCGCCAAATTCAGAACAACAGAAATCCCATAATTAAAATTCCTCAAACAAACAAGTATTTTACACAATTTTAAAGATAAACCACTTGTAAATCCAGCCACAGTGTCCAGTTTCAAATATGCTTTACAGCGAAAGCACACCAAATGAATAAATGTGTGTTTTGTTTGATAAAGTTCATCTTTATGTCCAAAAACCTCATTTGAAATTGGTGTGTTATGTTCAGAAATGCATTGTCTCAAACAAACATCCGGTGAAAGTGCAGAGAGCCACATCAAATTACAGAAATACTCATAATAAACATTGATAAAAGATACAAGTGTTATGCATGGAATTATAGATAAACCTCTCCTTAATGCAACCGCTGTGTCAGATTTCCAAAAGGCTTTACGGCGAAACCACACCTTGCGATTATGTTAGGTCAACACCTAGCCACAGAAAAACATACAGCCAATTTTCAAAGAAGGAGAGGTGTCACAAAAGTCAGAAATAGCATTATAAATATTCACTTACCTTTGATGATCTTCATCAGAATGCACTCCCAGGAATCACAGTTCCACAATAAATGTTTTTTTTGTTCGATAAAGTCCATAATTTATGTCCAAATACCTCCTTTTTGTTGGCGCGTTTAGTTCAAACATGTCAAACGATGTATAGAATCAATCTTTAGGATGTTTTATCATAAATCTTCAATAATGTTTCAGCCGGACAATTCCTTTGTCTTTGGAAATGCAATGGAACGCAGCTAACTCTCACAGGCATGCACGAGACTGAGCTCATGACACTCTGCCAGACGCTCTCATTCTCTCCCCATTTACAGTAGAAGCCTCAAACACGGTTCTAAAGACGGTTGACATCTATTGGAAGCCTTAGGAAGTGCAATATGACCCCATAGACACTGTATTTTCGATAGGCAATGACTTGAAAAACTACAAACCTCAGATTTCCCACTTCCTGGTTGGATTTTTTCTCTGGTTTATGCCTGCCATATGAGTTCTGTTATACTCACAGACATCATTCAAACAGTTTTAGAAACTTCAAAGTGTTTTCCATCCAAATCAACTAATTATATGCATATTCTATCTTTTGGGCCTGAGTAGCAGGCAGTTTACTCTGGGCACCTGATCATCCACTCCACTGAATACTGCCCCCCAGTCTGCAGGGTTCAGCCGGTATTAAACTATACCTCTTCTCTCTGCAGGGTTCAGCCGGTATTAAACCATTCCTCTTCTCTCTCTGCAGGGTTCAGCCGGTATTAAACCATACCTCTCTCTCTGCAGGGTATAGCCGGTACAGACGTGGCCAAGGAGGCGTCTGACATCATATTAACGGACGATAACTTCAGTAGTATAGTGAAGGCTGTGATGTGGGGGAGGAACGTCTACGACAGCATCTCCAAGTTCCTCCAGTTCCAGCTGACTGTCAACGTGGTGGCTGTCATAGTGGCCTTCACTGGGGCCTGCATTACACAGGTAACGAACACACGCTCACACACAAATGCACACACTCAACATTGTGGGTGTCAACAGTGGCTTTTCACACATTCTCCTCCCCCCACCAACCCTCTTGCCCCCCCCAGGACTCTCCTCTGAAAGCAGTCCAGATGTTATGGGTTAACCTCATCATGGATACCTTCGCCTCTCTTGCCTTAGCAACAGAACCACCCACAGAGTCCCTGTTGCTACGTAAACCCTACGGCCGCAACAACCCCCTCATCTCCTTGACGATGTTAAAGAACATCCTGGGTCACGGAGTCTACCAGCTCATCATTATCTTTAGTCTCCTGTTTATAGGTACACACACACACACACACACACATACACACACACACTTTTTCTCTCCTCCTATTTCTTCCTATCCATTACTTTCATTCTCCTCCCTGTCCTCATTCATGATCTTGCCTCCAGTTCTCTTTTCCTTAAGAACTTAATAATTTTTTGACAGTTTATCTCTCCTTTTCCTTTCCTCTCCTTCTCTCCTTTTTCCTCCCCTTTCTCCTCTTCTCTCCTCACCCCCCCTCTACCTCTCCTTTCCTCTCCTCCTCTTCTCTCCCCCTCTCTTCTTCTCTTTTCCTCTCTTCTTCTCTCCTCTCTCCTCCTCTTCCTCCTCTCCCCTCTCCACTCTCCTCCTCTCTACCCTCCTTTTCTCTTCCCTCTCCTCCTCTCTACCCTCTCCCTTCCTCTCTCCTCTCTCCTCCCCCTCCTCTCCTCTCTCCTTTAGGAGAGCGTATCTTCAACATAGACAGTGGTCGTAAAGCTCCGCTCCACTCCCCTCCGTCAGAACACTACACCATAATTTTCAACACCTTCGTCCTCATGCAGCTCTTTAATGAGATCAACGCCAGGAAGATCCACGGAGAACGCAATGTCTTTGACGGAATCTTCTCTAACCCTATCTTCTGTTCCATAGTGTTCGGAACCTTAGTTATCCAGGTAGGACACACGCACGCACGGACACACACGGACACACACGCACACATGCACGCACGGACACACGGACACACACTGACACACTGACACACGCACACACACGCACACACACGCACACACACTGACACACATGCACGCACGGACACACGGACACACACTGACACACTGACACACGCACACACACTGACACACACGCACGCACGGACACACGGACACACGCACACACACGCACGCATGGACACACACTGACACACGCACACACGCACGCACGGACACACACGCACACACACGCACACACACGCATGCACGGACGTGCGTGAAGTGAAGTGGAAGGTGCCCTGGCCAACTGTAAGTGCTGTTATTGTAAAGTGGATGGTGCCCTGGCCATCTGTAAGTGCTGTTATTGTGAAGTGGATGGTGCCCTGGCCAACTGTAAGTGCTGTTATTGTGAAGTGGAAGGTGCCCTGGCCAAACTGTAAGTGCTGTTATTGTAAAGTGGATGGTGCCCTGGCCATCTGTAAGTGCTGTTATTGTAAAGTGGATGGTGCCCTGGCCAACTGTAAGTGCTGTTATTGTAAAGTGGATGGTGCCCTGGCCATCTGTAAGTGCTGTTATTGTAAAGTGGATGGTGCCCTGGCCAACTGTAAGTGCTGTTATTGTAAAGTAGAAGGTGCCCGGGCCAACTGTAAGTGCTGTTATTGTGAAGTGGATGGTGCCCTGGCCAACTGTAAGTGATGTTATTGTAAAGTGGAAGGTGCCCTGGCCAACTGTAAGTGCTGTTATTGTAAAGTGGAAGGTGCCCTGGCCAACTGTAAGTCCTGTTATTGTGAAGTGGATGGTGCCCTGGCCAACTGTAAGTGCTGTTATTGTGAAGTGGAAGGTGCCCTGGCCAACTGTAAGTGATGTTATTGTGAAGATGAAGGCCACACAAGCTAAAAGAACAGGACCACCAAGTGCTGAAGCGTTGGAAAATGGTCTGTCCTCAGTTGCAACACTCACTACCGAGTTCCAAACCACCTCTGGAAGCAACGTCAGCACAAGACCTGTTTGTCGGGAGCTTCATGAAATGGGTTTCCATGGCCGAACAGACCGCACACAAGCCTAAGATCACCATGCGTAATGCCAATTGTTGGCTGGAGGGGTGTAAAGCTTGCCGCCATTGGACTCTGGAGCAGCAGAAACACTTTCTCTGGAGTGATGAATCACGCTTCACCATCTGGCAGTCAGACGGACTAATCTGGGTTTGGCCAATGCCCTAATGGTCTAATCGACCTCACTAATGCTCTTGTGGCTGAATGGAAGCAAGTCATCTGCATCATCTATTGGAAAGCCTTCCCAGAGAATGGAGGCTGTTATAGCCGCAATGTTCCTACATCTAGTGGAAATCCTTCCCAGAAGAGTGGAGGCTGTTATAGCAGCAAAGGGGGGACCAACTCCATATTAATGCCCATGATTTTGGAATTAAAAAAAATATATATTTCACCTTTATTTAACCAGGTAGGCCAGATCACCTTTATTTAACCAGGTAGGCCAGTTGAGAACAAGTTCTCATTTACAACTGCGACCTTGCCAAGATAAAGCAAAGCAGTGCGACACAAACAACAACACAGAGTTACACATGGAATAAACAAAACATACAGTCAATAATACAGTAGAACAAAATAAAACAAAAAGTCTATATGCAGACTGCAGGTGTCAAATCAAATTTTATTTGTCACATACACATGGTTAGCAGATGTTAATGCGAGTGTAGCGAAATGCTTGTGCTTCTAGTTCCGACAATGCAGTAATAACCAACAAGTAATCTAACTAACAATTCCAAAACTACTGTCTTGTACACAGTGTGAGGGGATAAAGAATATGTACATAAGGATATATGAATGAGTGATGGTACAGAGCAGCATAGGCAGATACAGTAGATTGTATCGAGTACAGTATATACATATGAGATGAGTATGTAAACAAAGTGGCATAGTTAAAGTGGCTAGTGATACATGTATTACATAAGGATACAGTCGATGATATAGAGTACAGTATATACGTATGCCTATGAGATGAATAATGTAGGGTAAGTAACATTATATAAGGTAGCATTGTTTAAAGTGGCTAGTGATATATTTACATCATTTCCCATCAATTCCCATTATTAAAGTGGCTGGAGTTGAGTCAGTGTCAGTGTGTTGGCAGCAGCCACTCAATGTTAGTGGTGGCTGTTTAACAGTCTGATAGCCTTGAGATAGAAGCTGTTTTTCAGTCTCTCGGTCCCAGCTTTGATGCACCTCACTACCCTCTGGAGAGCCTTACGGTTGAGGGCAGAGCAGTTGCCGTACCAGGCGGTGATACAGCCCGCCAGGATGCTCTCGATTGTGCATCTGTAGAAGTTTGTGAGTGCTTTTGGTGACAAGCCGAATTTCTTCAGCCTCCTGAGGTTGAAGAGGCGCTGCTGCGCCTTCTTCACAATGCTGTCTGTGTGAGTGGACCAATTCAGTTTGTCTGTGATGTGTATGCCGAGGAACTTAAAACTTGCTACCCTCTCCACTACTGTTCCATCGATGTGGATAGGGGGGTGTTCCCTCTGCTGTTTCCTGAAGTCCACAATCATCTCCTTAGTTTTGTTGACGTTGAGTGTAAGGTTATTTTCCTGACACCACACTCCGAGGGCCCTCACCTCCTCCCTGTAGGCCGTCTCGTCGTTGTTGGTAATCAAGCCTACCACTGTTGTGTCGTCCGCAAACTTGATGATTGAGTTGGAGGCGTGCGTGGCCACGCAGTCGTGGGTGAACAGGGAGTACAGGAGAGGGCTCAGAACGCACCCTTGTGGGGCCCCAGTGTTGAGGATCAGCGGGGAGGAGATGTTGTTGCCTACCCTCACCACCTGGGGGCGGCCCGTCAGGAAGTCCAGTACCCAGTTGCACAGGGCGGGGTCGAGACCCAGGGTCTCGAGCTTGATGACGAGCTTGGAGGGTACTATGGTGTTGAATGCCGAGCTGTAGTCAATGAACAGCATTCTCACATAGGTATTCCTCTTGTCCAGATGGGTTAGGGCAGTGTGCAGTGTGGTTGAGATTGCATCGTCTGTGGACCTATTTGGGCGGTGTCCACGTCCTGTTGGTAATGTAGGGTATGTTATGTTCCCTAGGTGGTGATCGTCCAGTGGGGAGGCAAGCCGTTCAGCTGTGCTCCTCTCAGCGTGGAACAGTGGCTCTGGTGTCTGTTCGTTGGAGTGGGAGAACTACTCTGGGGACAGGTCAGTGTGTGTGTTAGTGATGCACGGGTCAGCTGTTTGCTAATAACCCATCCGCAACCACCTGACTATAGGTTATGTGATAAAGTCCAAATCTGGGGCCCGCACCCAACCCTAACCCTAACCCTAACCCCTAGCCCCAACCCCAACCCCAACCCCAACCCTAACCCCTAACCCCAACCCTAACCCCTAACCCCAACCCCAACCCTAACCCTAACCCTAACCCCAACCCTAACCCTAACCCCTAACCCCAACCCTAACCCTAACCCTAACCGCAACCCTAACCCTAACCCTAACCCTAACCCCAACCCTAACCCTAACCCCTAACCCCTAGCCCCAACCCCAACCCCAGCCCCAACCCTAACCCCTAACCCTAACCCCAACCCTAACCCTAACCCTAACCCCAACCCTAACCCCAACCCTAACCCTAACCCCAACCCTAACCCTAACCCCAACCCTAACCCCAACCCCAACCCCAACCCTAACCCTAACCCCAAACCTAACCCCAACCCCAACCCTAACCCTAACCCCTAACCCGCTAATATAGAAAATGCACTGTAGAGTCATAGATAGAGGAACATCTTTTTAGACAGGCCTATTAGACAGGCCTATTAGACAGGCTTCTTAGACAGGCCTATTAGACAGGCCTTTTAGACAGGCCTTTTAGACGGGCCTATTAGACGGGCCTATTGGACAGGCCTATTAGACAGGCCTATTAGACAGGCCTATTAGACAGTGTGTGTGAGTGTGTGTAATGCATTACTTGTGTGTAGAATAGTACCACCTTTTTCGTCTGACGACTGTCTCCGTGTGCATTGTCGGGGGACAGGTGATCGCCACGGTTCCCAGCGACCAATTACCATGTCTGAAGGAGGCGGGGGCAGCGATGGCGGCGGTGGAGGAAGAGGAAGAGATGGACGAAGGAGACGAAGAGGGAGAGATCGACTGTGCTGAGAGAGAGCTACGACGAGGACAGATACTGTGGTGTAGAGGACTAAACCGCATACAGACACAGGTATCATATCTTTACTCTCTGTGTCTCTCTCTCTCTGTCTATCTCTCTGTCTGTCTCTGTGTCTCTCTCTGTCTCTCTGTGTCTCTCTCTCTGTCTGTCTCTTTGTCTCTCTGTCTGTCTCTGTGTCTCTCTCTGTCTCTCTGTGTCTCTCTCTCTGTCTGTCTCTCTGTCTGTCTCTCTGTCTCTCTTTCTCTGTCTGTCTCTCTGTGTCTCTGTCTATCTCTCTATGTCTCATCTCTATGTCTCTCTCTCTGTCTCTCTGTCTCTCTCTATGTCTGTCTCTCTGTGTCTCTTTCTCTCTCTATCTATCTCTCTGTCTCTCTCGCTCTCTGTCTGTCTCTCTGTCTCTCTGTCTATCTCTCTGTCTCTCTCTCTCTCTGTCTGTCTCTCTGTCTCTCTGTCTCTCTCTGTGTCTCTCTCTGTGTCTCTGTCTCTCTCTCTCTGTGTCTCTCTCTCTGTCTCTCTCTCTCTGTGTCTCTCTCTCTGTCTCTCTCTCTGTGTGCCTCTCTGTGTCTCTCTGTGTCTCTCTCTGTTTGTCTCTGTGTCTGTCTCTCTCGGTGTCTGTCTCTGTTTGTCTCTCTGTGTCTCTCTGTGTCCCTCTGTGTCTCTCTGTGTCTCTTTATCGGTACTCTTTATAACTCTTTAAAGTATGGTAGTGTAGTTTAGGTTTAAAAAGTTTTACTTCACTATTTAAAGCTGCAATATGTAAGTTATTGAGCGTCCCGACCAAATTCATATAGAATTGTGAGTTATAGATCTGTCATTCTCATCGAAAGTAAGTCTAAGAAGCGGTAGATCTGTTCTATGTGCTCTATTTCTATGCTTCCTGTTCTTAAGTTTAGTTTTTGTGTCTTTTACATTCGGTTTTGTACACCAGCTTCAAACGGCTGAAAATATTGTTTTTTTGTTGTTTTTTAAAAGACATTTCACAGTGATTGAGATGGTACAATGATTCTCTACACTCAGTGATTTTGTTTTGTCACATCATCTGAAATTAGGTGAAATAATATAATTTTTGTAACCAGGAAATGGTGGCACAATTTCTGCATGGTGCACCTTTAAAGCAAAGCAGTTGCATAATATTATAGGCAAAGTTAAATATAGTAAAATAATTGGTCTGATTAAATTGATAGAATTCTACCATATTACACTGATCAAAAATATCAATGCAACATGCAACAATTTCAAAGATTTTACTGAGTTCCAGTTATTTTAAGGAAATCAGTCAATTTAAATGAATTCATTAGGCCCTAATTCTATGTATTTCACATGATGAGAATAGGTTGGTATATAGACCGACTGATTAGCTGTAGAATAGGTTTGCATGTAGATCTACTGATAGCTAGCTGTAGAATAGGTTTGTATGAATACCTACTGATAGCTAGCTGTAGACGTACTGATAGCTGTAGAATAGGTTTGAATGCAGACCTCCTGATAGCTAGCTGTAGAATTGGTTTTAATATAGACCTACTGATAGCTAGCTGTAGAATAGTTTTGTATATAGACCTACTGATAGCTAGCTATATACCTACTGATAGCTAGCTGTAGAATAGGTTTGTATATAGACCTACTGATAGCTAGCTGTAGAATAGGTTTGTATGTAGACCTACTGATAGCTAGCTGTAGAATAGGTTTGTACGTAGACCTACTGATAGCTAGCTGTATACCTACTGATAGCTAGCTGTAGACCTACTGATAGATAGCTGTAGAATAGGTTTGTATTTAGACCTACTGTTAGCTAGCTGTAGACCTACTGATAGCTAGCTGTAGAATAGGTTTGTATATAGACCTACTGATATCTAGCTGTAGAATAGGTTTGTATATAGCCAAGCGACCTGGCCAAGATAAAGCAAAGCAGTTCGACACATACAACAACACAGAGTTACACATGGAATAAAACAAACATACAGTCAATAATACAGTAGAAAAAATCTATATACAGCATGTGGAAATGAGGTAGGATAAGAGAGGTAAGGCAATGAATAGGCCATGGTGGCAAAGTAATTACCATATAGCAATTAAACACTGGAATGATAGGATGTGCAGAAGATGAATGTGCAAGTAGAGATACTGGGGTGCAAGGAAGCAAGATAAATAAATAAATACAGTATGGGGATGAGATAGGTAGTTGGATGGGCTGTTTACAGATGGGCTTTGTTACAGGTGCAGTGATCTGTGAGCTGCTCTGACAGCTGGTGCTTAAAGCTAGTGATTTTTGCAGTTTGTTCCAGTCATTGGAAGCAGAGAACTGGAAGGAGAGGCAGCACTGAACTCTGTCTGAGAAGTAGTTGGTGAACCAGGCAAGGCAGTCATTTGAGAAACCAAGGCTGTTGAGTCTGCCGATAAGAATGCGGTGATTGACAGAGTCGAAAGGTTGATGAATACGGCTGCACAGTGTTGTATTTTATCGATGGCGGTTATGGTATGATTTAGGACCTTGAGCGTGGCAGAGGTGCACCCATGACCAGCTCGGAAACCAGATTGCATAGCGGAGAAGGTACGGTTGGATTCGAAATGACTTTTGAAGACCTTGGAAAGGCAGGGTAGGATAGATATAGGTCTGTAATAGTTTGGGTCTAGAGTGTCCCCCCATTTGAAGAGGGGGATGACCGCGGCAGATTTCCAATCTTTGGGGATCTCAAACAATACAGAAGAGAGGTTAAACAGACTAGTAATAGGGGTTGCAAAAATTGCGGCTGATAGTTTTAGAAAGAAAGGGTCCAGATTGTCTAGCCCGGCTGATTTGTAGGGGTCCAGATTTAGCAGCTCTTTCAGAACATCAGCTATCTGGATTTGGGTGAAGGAGAAATGGGGAGGCTTGGGCAAGTTGCTGTGGGGGGTGCAGAGCTGTTGACCAGGGTAGGGGTAGCCAGGTGGAAAGCATGGCCAGCCATAGAAAAATGGTTATTGAAATTCTCGATTATCGTAGATTTATCGATGGTGACAGTGTTTCCTAGCCTCAGTGCAGTGGTCAGCTGTGAGGAGGTGCTCTTATTCTCCATGGACTTTACAGTGTACCAGAACTTTTTGGAGTTTGTGCTACAGGATGCAAATTTCTGCTAGCCTTTGCTTTCCTAACTGCTTGTGTTTATTGGTTCCTAACTTCCCTGAAAAGTTGCATATCGTGGGGGCTATTCGATGCTAATGCTGTACGCCACAGGATGTTTTTGTGCTGGTCAAGGGCAATCAGGTCTGGAGTGAACCAAGGGCTATGTCTATTCTTCATTCTACATTTTTTGAGTGGGACATGTTTATTTAAGATGGTGAGGAAATTACTTTTAAAGAACGACAAGGCATCCTCTACTGACGAAATGAGGTCAATATCCTTCCAGGATACCTGGGCCAGGTTGATTAGAAAGGCCTGCTCACTGAAGTGTTTTAGGGAGTGTTTGACAGTGATGAGGGGTGGTCGTTTGACCTGGGACCCATTACGGACGCAGGCAATGAGGCAGTGATCGCTGAGATCCTGGTTGAAGACAGCAGAGGTGTATTTAGAGGGCAGGTTGGTCAGGGTGATATCTATGAGGGTGCCAATTTTTACAGATTTAGGGTGGTACGCGATAGGTTCCATGATTATTTGTGTGAGATTGAGGATCTATAGACAACAACAAGATAACATATGTGACAAGTAATGACTATATACAACAACATGATAACATATGTGACAGGTAATGACTATATACAACAACAGGATAAATTATTTGACAGGTAAATTAAATCTAATTTTATGGAGGAGTAGATTATATCTATCATCCTAATGGAGGAGTAGATTACATCTATCATCCTAATGGAGGTATAGATTACATCAATCATCCTACTGGAGGAGTAGATTACATATATCATCCTAATGGAGGAGTAGATTACATATATCATCCTAATGGAGGAGTAGATTACACATTTATCATCCTAATGGAGGAGTAGATTACATCTATCATCATGTAGATTACATCTATCATCATGTAGATTACATCTATCATCCTGTAGATTACATCTATCATCATGTAGATTACATCTATCATCCTGTAGATTACATCTATCATCATGTAGATTACATCTATCATCCTGTAGATTACATCTATCATCATGTAGATTACATCTATCATCCTGTAGATTACATCTATCATCATGTAGATTACATCTATCATCCTGTAGATTACATCTATCATCCTAACGGAGGAGTAGATTACATCTATCATCCTAATGGAGGAGTAGATTACATCTATCATCCTAATGGAGGAGTAGATTACATCTATCATCCTGTAGATTACATCTATCATCCTAACGGAGGAGTAGATTACATCTATCATCCTAATGGAGGAGTAGATTACATCTATCATCCTAATGGAGGAGTAGATTACATCTATCATCCTGTAGATTACATCTACATCCTAATGGAGGAGTAGATTTCATCTATCATCCTAATGGAGGTTGAGATTACATCTATCATCTATCATCCTAATGGAGGTTGAGATTACATCTATCATCCTAATGGAGGTGTAGATTATATATATCATCCTAATGGAGGTGTAGATTACATCTATCATCTATCATCCTAATGGAGGTGTAGATTACATCTATCATCCTGTAGATTACATCTACATCCTAATGGAGGAGTAGATTACATCTGTCATCCTAATGGAGGTGTAGATTACATATATCATCCTAATGGAGGTGTAGATTATATCTATCATCCTAATGGAGGTGTAGATTACATCTATCATCTATCATCCTAATGGAGGTGTAGATTACATCTATCATCCTGTAGATTACATCCAACTTCCTGTAGATTACATCAATCATCCTAATGGAGGAGTAGATTACATCTATCATCCTAATAGAGGTGTAGATTACATCTATCATCCTGTAGATTACATCCATCATCCTGTAGATTACATCTATCATCCTAATGGAGGTGTAGATTACATCTATCATCCTAATGGAGGTGTAAATTACATCTATCATCCTAATGGAGGAGTAGATGACATCTATCATCCTGAAGGAGATGTAGATTACATCTATCATCCTGTAGATTACATCTATCATCCTAATGGAGGAGTAGATTACATATATCATCCTGTAGATTACATCTATCATCCTAATGGAGGAGTAGATTACATCTATCATCCTGAAGGAGATGTAGATTACATCTATCATCCTGTAGATTACATCTATCATCCTAATGGAGGAGTGGATTACATCTATCATCCTGTAGATTACATCTATCATCCTGTAGATTACATCTATCATCCTGTAGATTACATCTATCATCCTAATGGAGGAGTAGATTACATATATCATCCTAATGGAGGTGTAGATTACATCTATCATCCTAATGGAGGTGTAGATTACATCTATCATCGTAATGGAGGAGTAGATTACATCTATCATCCTGTAGATTACATTTATCATCCTAACGGAGGAGTAGATTACATCTATCATCCTAATGGAGGTGTAGATTACATATATCATCCTAATGGAGGAGTAGATTACATCTATCATCCTAATGGAGGTGTAGATTACAACTATCATCCTAATGGAGGTGTAGATTACATCTATCATCTATCATCCTAATGGAGGTGTAGATTACATCTATCATCCTGTAGATTACATCCATCTTCCTGTAGATTACATCCATCTTCCTGTAGATTACCTCAATCATCCTAATGGAGGAGTAGATTACATCTATCATCCTAGTGGAGGTGTAGATTACATCTATCATCCGAATGGAGGAGTAGATTACATCTATCATCCTGTAGATTACATCTATCATCCTAACGGAGGAGTAGATTACATCTATCATCCTAATGGAGGAGTAGATTACATCTATCATCCTGTAGATTACATCTATCATCCTAACGGAGGAGTAGATTACATCTATCATCCTAATGGAGGAGTAGATTACATCTACATCCTAATGGAGGAGTAGATTACATCTATCATCCTAATGGAGGAGTAGATTACATCTATCATCCTGTAGATTACATCTATCATCCTAACAGAGGAGTAGATTACATCTATCATCCTAACAGAGGAGTAGATTACATCTATCATCCTAACAGAGGAGTAGATTACATCTATCATCCGAATGGAGGAGTAGATTACATCTATCATCCTGTAGATTACATCTATCATCCTAACGGAGGAGTAGATTACATCTATCATCCTAACGGAGGAGTAGATTACATCTATCATCCTAATGGAGGAGTAGATTACATCTATCATCCTGTAGATTACATCTATCATCCTAACGGAGGAGTAGATTACATCTATCATCCTAATGGAGGAGTAGATTACATCTATCATCCTGTAGATTACATCTATCATCCTAACGGAGGAGTAGATTACATCTATCATCCTAACGGAGGAGTAGATTACATCTATCATCCTAATGGAGGAGTAGATTACATCTATCATCCTGTAGATTACATCTACATCCTAATGGAGGAGTAGATTTCATCTATCATCCTAATGGAGGTTGAGATTACATCTATCATCCAAATGGAGGAGTAGATTACATCTATCATCTATCATCCTAATGGAGGTTGAGATTACATCTATCATCCTAATGGAGGTGTAGATTATATATATCATCCTAATGGAGGTGTAGATTACATCTATCATCTATCATCCTAATGGAGGTGTAGATTACATCTATCATCCTGTAGATTACATCTACATCCTAATGGAGGAGTAGATTACATCTGTCATCCTAATGGAGGTGTAGATTACATATATCATCCTAATGGAGGTGTAGATTATATCTATCATCCTAATGGAGGTGTAGATTACATCTATCATCTATCATCCTAATGGAGGTGTAGATTACATCTATCATCCTGTAGATTACATCCAACTTCCTGTAGATTACATCAATCATCCTAATGGAGGAGTAGATTACATCTATCATCCTAATGGAGGTGTAGATTACATCTATCATCCTGTAGATTACATCCATCATCCTGTAGATTACATCTATCATCCTAATGGAGGTGTAGATTACATCTATCATCCTAATGGAGGTGTAAATTACATCTATCATCCTAATGGAGGAGTAGATGACATCTATCATCCTGAAGGAGATGTAGATTACATCTATCATCCTGTAGATTACATCTATCATCCTAATGGAGGAGTAGATTACATATATCATCCTGTAGATTACATCTATCATCCTAATGGAGGAGTAGATTACATCTATCATCCTGAAGGAGATGTAGATTACATCTATCATCCTGTAGATTACATCTATCATCCTAATGGAGGAGTGGATTACATCTATCATCCTGTAGATTACATCTATCATCCTGTAGATTACATCTATCATCCTGTAGATTACATCTATCATCCTAATGGAGGAGTAGATTACATATATCATCCTAATGGAGGTGTAGATTACATCTATCATCCTAATGGAGGTGTAGATTACATCTATCATCGTAATGGAGGAGTAGATTACATCTATCATCCTGTAGATTACATTTATCATCCTAACGGAGGAGTAGATTACATCTATCATCCTAATGGAGGTGTAGATTACATATATCATCCTAATGGAGGAGTAGATTACATCTATCATCCTAATGGAGGTGTAGATTACAACTATCATCCTAATGGAGGTGTAGATTACATCTATCATCTATCATCCTAATGGAGGTGTAGATTACATCTATCATCCTGTAGATTACATCCATCTTCCTGTAGATTACATCCATCTTCCTGTAGATTACCTCAATCATCCTAATGGAGGAGTAGATTACATCTATCATCCTTGTGGAGGTGTAGATTACATCTATCATCCGAATGGAGAAGTAGATTACATCTATCATCCTAATGGAGGTGTAGATTACATCTATCATCCTAATGGAGGTGTAGATTACATCTATCATCTATCATCCTAATGGAGGTGTAGATTACATATATCATCCTGTAGATTACATCCATCTTCCTGTAGATTACATCCCTCTTCTTGTAGATTACATCAATCATCCTATTGGAGGAGTAGATTACATCTATCATCCTAGTGGAGGTGTAGATTACATCTATCATCCTAATGGAGGAGTAGATTACATCTATCATCCTGTAGATTTCATCCATCATCCTGTAGATTACATCTATCATCCTAATGGAGTAGATTACATCTATCATCCTAATGGAGGAGTAGATTACATATATCATCCTAATGGAGGTGTAGATTCCATCTATCATCCTGTAGATTACATCTATCATCCTAATGGAGGAGGAGATTACATATATCATCCTAATGGAGGTGTAGATTACATCTATCATCCTAATGGAGGTGTAGATTGCATCTATCATCCTGTAGATTAGATCTATCATCCTAATGGAGGAGTAGATTATATCTATCATCCTAATGGAGGTGTAGATTACATCTATCATCTATCATCCTAATGGAGGTGTAGATTACATCTATCATCCTGTAGATTACATCCAACTTCCTGTAGATTACATCTATCATCCTAATGGAGGAGTAGATTACATCTATCATCCTAATGGAGGTGTAGATTACATCTATTATCCTGTAGATTACATCCATCATCCTGTAGATTACATCTATCATCCTAATGGAGGTGTAGATTACATCTATCATCCTAATGGAGGTGTAAATTACATCTATCATCCTAATGGAGGAGTAGATGACATCTATCATCCTGAAGGAGATGTAGATTACATCTATCATCCTGTAGATTACATCTATCATCCTAATGGAGGAGTAGATTACATATATCATCCTGTAGATTACATCTATCATCCTAATGGAGGAGTAGATTACATCTATCATCCTGAAGGAGATGTAGATTACATCTATCATCCTGTAGATTACATCTATCATCCTAATGGAGGAGTGGATTACATCTATCATCCTGTAGATTACATCTATCATCCTGTAGATTACATCTATCATCCTGTAGATTACATCTATCATCCTAATGGAGGAGTAGATTACATATATCATCCTAATGGAGGTGTAGATTACATCTATCATCCTAATGGAGGTGTAGATTACATCTATCATCGTAATGGAGGAGTAGATTACATCTATCATCCTGTAGATTACATTTATCATCCTAACGGAGGAGTAGATTACATCTATCATCCTAATGGAGGTGTAGATTACATATATCATCCTAATGGAGGAGTATATTACATCTATCATCCTAATGGAGGTGTAGATTACATCTATCATCCTAATGGAGGTGTAGATTACATCTATCATCCTGTAGATTTCATCCATCATCCTGTAGATTACATCTATCATCCTAATGGAGGAGTAGATTACATCTATCATCCTAATGGAGGAGTAGATTACATCTATCATCCTAATGGAGGAGTAGATTACATCTATCATCCTGTAGATTTCATCCATCATCCTGTAGATTACATCTATCATCCTGTAGATTTCATCTATCATCCTTTAGATTACATCTATCATCCTAATGGAGGAGTAGATTACATCTATCATCCTAATGGAGGAGTAGATTACATCTATCATCCTGAAGGAGATGTAGATTACATCTATCATCCTGTAGATTACATCTATCATCCTAATGGAGGAGTAGATTACATATATCATCCTGTAGATTACATCTATCATCCTAATGGAGGAGTAGATTACATCTATCATCCTGAAGGAGATGTAGATTACATCTATCATCCTGTAGATTACATCTATCATCCTAATGGAGGAGTGGATTACATCTATCATCCTGTAGATTACATCTATCATCCTGTAGATTACATCTATCATCCTGTAGATTACATCTATCATCCTAATGGAGGAGTAGATTACATATATCATCCTAATGGAGGTGTAGATTACATCTATCATCCTAATGGAGGTGTAGATTACATCTATCATCGTAATGGAGGAGTAGATTACATCTATCATCCTGTAGATTACATTTATCATCCTAACGGAGGAGTAGATTACATCTATCATCCTAATGGAGGTGTAGATTACATATATCATCCTAATGGAGGAGTAGATTACATCTATCATCCTAATGGAGGTGTAGATTACAACTATCATCCTAATGGAGGTGTAGATTACATCTATCATCTATCATCCTAATGGAGGTGTAGATTACATCTATCATCCTGTAGATTACATCCATCTTCCTGTAGATTACATCCATCTTCCTGTAGATTACCTCAATCATCCTAATGGAGGAGTAGATTACATCTATCATCCTAGTGGAGGTGTAGATTACATCTATCATCCGAATGGAGGAGTAGATTACATCTATCATCCTGTAGATTACATCTATCATCCTAACGGAGGAGTAGATTACATCTATCATCCTAATGGAGGAGTAGATTACATCTATCATCCTGTAGATTACATCTATCATCCTAACGGAGGAGTAGATTACATCTATCATCCTAATGGAGGAGTAGATTACATCTACATCCTAATGGAGGAGTAGATTACATCTATCATCCTAATGGAGGAGTAGATTACATCTATCATCCTGTAGATTACATCTATCATCCTAACGGAGGAGTAGATTACATCTATCATCCTAATGGAGGAGTAGATTACATCTATCATCCTGTAGATTACATCTATCATCCTAATGGAGGAGTAGATTTCATCTATCATCCTAATGGAGGTTGAGATTACATCTATCATCCAAATGGAGGAGTAGATTACATCTATCATCTATCATCCTAATGGAGGTTGAGATTACATCTATCATCCTAATGGAGGTGTAGATTATATATATCATCCTAATGGAGGTGTAGATTACATCTATCATCTATCATCCTAATGGAGGTGTAGATTACATCTATCATCCTGTAGATTACATCTACATCCTAATGGAGGAGTAGATTACATCTGTCATCCTAATGGAGGTGTAGATTACATCTATCATCCTAATGGAGGTGTAGATTATATCTATCATCCTAATGGAGGTGTAGATTACATCTATCATCTATCATCCTAATGGAGGTGTAGATTACATCTATCATCCTGTAGATTACATCCAACTTCCTGTAGATTACATCAATCATCCTAATGGAGGAGTAGATTACATCTATCATCCTAATGGAGGTGTAGATTACATCTATCATCCTGTAGATTACATCCATCATCCTGTAGATTACATCTATCATCCTAATGGAGGTGTAGATTACATCTATCATCCTAATGGAGGTGTAAATTACATCTATCATCCTAATGGAGGAGTAGATGACATCTATCATCCTGAAGGAGATGTAGATTACATCTATCATCCTGTAGATTACATCTATCATCCTAATGGAGGAGTAGATTACATATATCATCCTGTAGATTACATCTATCATCCTAATGGAGGAGTAGATTACATCTATCATCCTGAAGGAGATGTAGATTACATCTATCATCCTGTAGATTACATCTATCATCCTAATGGAGGAGTGGATTACATCTATCATCCTGTAGATTACATCTATCATCCTGTAGATTACATCTATCATCCTGTAGATTACATCTATCATCCTAATGGAGGAGTAGATTACATATATCATCCTAATGGAGGTGTAGATTACATCTATCATCCTAATGGAGGTGTAGATTACATCTATCATCGTAATGGAGGAGTAGATTACATCTATCATCCTGTAGATTACATTTATCATCCTAACGGAGGAGTAGATTACATCTATCATCCTAATGGAGGTGTAGATTACATATATCATCCTAATGGAGGAGTAGATTACATCTATCATCCTAATGGAGGTGTAGATTACAACTATCATCCTAATGGAGGTGTAGATTACATCTATCATCTATCATCCTAATGGAGGTGTAGATTACATCTATCATCCTGTAGATTACATCCATCTTCCTGTAGATTACATCCATCTTCCTGTAGATTACCTCAATCATCCTAATGGAGGAGTAGATTACATCTATCATCCTAGTGGAGGTGTAGATTACATCTATCATCCGAATGGAGAAGTAGATTACATCTATCATCCTAATGGAGGTGTAGATTACATCTATCATCCTAATGGAGGTGTAGATTACATCTATCATCTATCATCCTAATGGAGGTGTAGATTACATATATCATCCTGTAGATTACATCCATCTTCCTGTAGATTACATCCCTCTTCTTGTAGATTACATCAATCATCCTATTGGAGGAGTAGATTACATCTATCATCCTAGTGGAGGTGTAGATTACATCTATCATCCTAATGGAGGAGTAGATTACATCTATCATCCTGTAGATTTCATCCATCATCCTGTAGATTACATCTATCATCCTAATGGAGTAGATTACATCTATCATCCTAATGGAGGAGTAGATTACATATATCATCCTAATGGAGGTGTAGATTCCATCTATCATCCTGTAGATTACATCTATCATCCTAATGGAGGAGGAGATTACATATATCATCCTAATGGAGGTGTAGATTACATCTATCATCCTAATGGAGGTGTAGATTGCATCTATCATCCTGTAGATTAGATCTATCATCCTAATGGAGGAGTAGATTATATCTATCATCCTAATGGAGGTGTAGATTACATCTATCATCTATCATCCTAATGGAGGTGTAGATTACATCTATCATCCTGTAGATTACATCCAACTTCCTGTAGATTACATCTATCATCCTAATGGAGGAGTAGATTACATCTATCATCCTAATGGAGGTGTAGATTACATCTATCATCCTGTAGATTACATCCATCATCCTGTAGATTACATCTATCATCCTAATGGAGGTGTAGATTACATCTATCATCCTAATGGAGGTGTAAATTACATCTATCATCCTAATGGAGGAGTAGATGACATCTATCATCCTGAAGGAGATGTAGATTACATCTATCATCCTGTAGATTACATCTATCATCCTAATGGAGGAGTAGATTACATATATCATCCTGTAGATTACATCTATCATCCTAATGGAGGAGTAGATTACATCTATCATCCTGAAGGAGATGTAGATTACATCTATCATCCTGTAGATTACATCTATCATCCTAATGGAGGAGTGGATTACATCTATCATCCTGTAGATTACATCTATCATCCTGTAGATTACATCTATCATCCTGTAGATTACATCTATCATCCTAATGGAGGAGTAGATTACATATATCATCCTAATGGAGGTGTAGATTACATCTATCATCCTAATGGAGGTGTAGATTACATCTATCATCGTAATGGAGGAGTAGATTACATCTATCATCCTGTAGATTACATTTATCATCCTGTAGATTACATCTATCATCCTAATGGAGGAGTAGATTACATCTATCATCCTAATGGAGGAGTAGATTACATCTATCATCCTGTAGATTACATTTATCATCCTAACGGAGGAGTAGATTACATCTATCATCCTAATGGAGGAGTAGATTACATCTATCATCCTAATGGAGGTGTAGATTACATCTATCATCGTAATGGAGGAGTAGATTACATCTATCATCCTGTAGATTACATTTATCATCCTAACGGAGGAGTAGATTACATCTATCATCCTAATGGAGGTGTAGATTACATCTATCATCCTGAAGGAGATGTAGATTACATCTATCATCCTGTAGATTACATCTATCATCCTAATGGAGGAGTAGATTACATATATCATCCTGTAGATTACATCTATCATCCTAATGGAGGAGTAGATTACATCTATCATCCTGTAGATTACATCTATCATCCTGTAGATTACATCTATCATCCTAATGGAGGAGTAGATTACATATATCATCCTAATGGAGGAGTAGATTACATCTATCATCCTAATGGAGGAGTAGATTACATATATCATCCTAATGGAGGAGTAGATTACATATATCATCCTAATGGAGGAGTAGATTACATCTATCATCCTAATGGAGGTGTAGATTCCATCTATCATCCTGTAGATTACATCTATCATCCTAATGGAGGAGTAGATTACATCTATCATCCTGTAGATTAGATCTATCATCCTAAAGGAGGAGTAGATTACATATATCATCCTAATGGAGGTGTAGATTACATCTATCATCCTAATGGAGGTGTAGATTGCATCTATCATCCTGTAGATTAGATCTATCATCCTAATGGAGGAGTAGATTACATATATCATCCTAATGGAGGTGTAGATTACATCTATCATCTATCATCCTAATGGAGGTGTAGATTACATCTATCATCCTGTAGATTACATATATCATCCTGTAGATTACATCTATCACTTCACTGTAGGGGAGAGTAGTTCACTTCACTGTAGGGGAGAGTAGTTCACTTCACTGTAGGGGAGAGTAGTTCACTTCACTGTAGGGGATAGTAGTTCACTTCACTGTAGGGGATAGTAGTTCACTGTAGGGTAGGTAAGGAAAACTGATGTTACCCCATTAAACAAACATTCTGTTGTCTTGGTTATGTTGGTTCTCTTTCTTTTCCCATATGGAGCAGTTGGCTGGAAGCCAGAGGTCAGGGTTAGAGGTCAGGGGATTAGGGTTAAAAAATACACCCCCCCCCCCCCGCCCCAATAAAAAAATCTCAGGTTTTCTAGAAATCCCAGTTAGACTATTTCTGGATTTCCTGCTTATTCCCTCCTGATTTCAGGATTCCTTCTACTAGGATTTCTGGAAAAAGTTTTTGAAAAGTAAAAGGAACTTTGCAGCCCTAGTCAAGGGTCAAGGGTCAGGGGTAAGAGGTCAGATAACTGTAGCCACCTGGTCCTGAGTGTCTGTCCCTCCGTCCATCCATTCAAGTCTGCCTGTCTCCCTCTCTCCTCTCCTTCACCTCACTCACTCTCTCCTTCCCCCTTTCCTCTTCCTCCCTCTCCCTCTCTCTTCTTCCCCCTCTTCCTCTCTCTTCCTTCCCCCTCTCCCCATCTCTCCTTCTCCTGTAGATGCGTGTAGTCAATGCCTTCCGTACCAACGTGTACGAGACCCGAGAGAAAACGGAATCACGGAACTCCATCCATAACTTCATGGCTCACCCAGAATTCCTGATCAATGACCTCATCCATAACATCCCTCTGATCGACGACACAGACATCGACGAGGAGTCAGAGCTGAGTCGATACCAGCACCAACTCCACCCTGCCCTTCGAAAGCCCCCTCCACCCCCCGCCCAGCCCCCGTCCTCCTCCCGCTCCCGCCCACCAAGGCCCTACCGACAACACAGTCTCCCCGTCACCCCTACCAACATAAACAACAACGCAACACTGGTCACCTTTGGCAACACAAACAACAAGGCTGTTTCCCCAGGTAACCGGTGCATCAATTATGAAGTTGCAACCAGAGCTACAACAGCGCTAGGGGTAACAGGCTCCTAGCCCCCTCCTCCTGTCCTCCTCCCCATTGCTCTCCCGACCTCCTCCTCTACTGCTTTCAGACATCCTTATAACTCATGAACAGATGCAGGGAGGAAAGGACAGACAGACTTACAAGCAGGAGGGGAGAGAGAGACAGACTGACAGGGAGAAGAGACAATAAACAGACATTTTAAAGGAGAACATTTTTTCACCATCAGAGAGGAGGGGTGTATAAAAGGAGTCTAGGTTCTGACTGGAGGGAGAAGTTAAGCCCTTCCTTCCTGCTTCTTCTCTTATCGCTATTACCAGGCTACTATACTACAGGGGAGAGGAGGAGTGATCTGCTATGACCAGGCTACTATACCACAGGAGAGAGGAGGAGTGATCTGCTGTGACCAGGCTACTATACTACAGGAGAGAGGAGGAGTGATCTGCTATGACCAGGCTACTATACTATAGGAGAGACGGGGAGTGATCTGCTATGACCAGGCTACTATACTACAGGAGAGAGGAGGAGTGATCTGCTATGACCAGGCTACTATACTACAGGAGAGAGGAGGAGTGATCTGCTATGACCAGGCTACTATACTACAGGAGAGAGGAGGAGTGATCTGCTATGACCAGGCTACTATACTACAGGAGAGAGGAGGAGTGATCTGCTATGACCAGGCTACTATACTACAGGAGAGAGGAGGAGTGATCTGCTATGACCAGGCTACTATACCACAGGAGAGAGGAGGAGTGATCTGCAGTCTTCAAGAGGGGGTAGAACTAAGCTAGTCTGCAGTACCCCGGTCAGTCTTCAAGAGGGGGTAGAACTGAGCTAGCCTGCAGTACCCCGGTCAGTCTTCAAGAGGGGGTAGAACTGAGCTAGCCTGCAGTACCCCGGTCAGTCTTCAAGAGGGGGTAGAACTGAGCTAGCCTGCAAGGCGTTTTTTTATCCACGCCAAACTTGATGCAAAACCATGCCCACGAGTAACCTAGCAACATTCAAAGCTGCGCTGACTAGTCAGAGTTCGGACCTTCCCTGCGACTAAATGGACGTGAGAGAGGAAGAACGCTAGAGGGGGAGTCCCCGCGGACGGGAAGTTCTGAGTTTGCTCATGCCTGCCATGCCACTAGCAAACACTGTGGCCCCATCCAACGATACCCCCGGACAGGGCCAACCAGGTAGAATAGAACCCCTCCAACGATACCCCCGGACAGGGCCAACCAGGTAGAATAGAACCCCTCCAACGATACCCCCGGACAGGGCCAACCAGGTAGAATAGAACCCATCCAACGATACCCCCGGACAGGGCCAACCAGGCAGAATATGACCCCTCCAACGATACCCCCGGACAGGGCCAACCAGGTAGAATAGAACCCTTCCAACGATACCCCCGGACAGGGCCAACCAGGTAGAATAGAACCCCTCCAACGATATCCCCGGACAGGGCCAACCAGGTAGAATATAACCCCATCCAACGATACCCCCGGACAGGGCCAACCAGGCAGAATAGAACCCTTCCAACGATACCCCCGGACAGGGCCAACCAGGTAGAATAGAACCCCTCCAACGATATCCCCGGACAGGGCCAACCAGGTAGAATAGAACCCCTCCAATGATAACCCCGGACAGGGCCAACCAGGTAGAATAGAACCCCTCCAATGATAACCCCGGACAGGGCCAACCAGGTAGAATAGAACCCCTCCAACGATACTCCCGGACAGGGCCAACCAGGTAGAATAGAACCCCTCCAACGATACCCCCGGATAGGGCCAACCAGGCAGAATAGAACCCCTCCAATGATAACCCCGGACAGGGCCAACCAGGTAGAATAGAACCCCTCCAATGATAACCCCGGACAGGGCCAACCAGGTAGAATAGAACCCCTCCAATGATAACCCCGGACAGGGCCAACCAGGTAGAATAGAACCCCTCCAATGATAACCCCGGACAGGGCCAACCAGGTAGAATAGAACCCCTCCAATGATAACCCCGGACAGGGCCAACCAGGCAGAATAGAACCCCTCCAATGATAACCCCGGACAGGGCCAACCAGGTAGAATAGAACCCCTCCAACGATACCCCCGGATAGGGCCAACCAGGTAGAATAGAACCCCACCCACTTTGCCAAAGCACAGCCCCCACACCACTAGAGGGATATCAACAGACCACCAACTTCCTACCCTGAGACAAGGCTGAGTAAAGCCCACGAAGACTGCAGTCCTTTCATAAACACTTAGATAACCACACTAAGCTAACCCTAGACACACTACTACACAGCTTCCGCCCAATAGGCATTGTAAGATAGCGATAACACTTGATATAATTCACAGCTTTTACTTACCTCCCCCAACCCACCCCTGTCTCAGCCTCCAGTATCTATGCTGCTATAGTCTATGTGCCAGGGGACTAGGGTCAGTCTGTTAAACCTGGTGTAATGCAACTTCATATCAGGGAACAACCAACTCTGACCAATCAGCATAGCTTTGAATGTTGCTACGTTTCTCGTGGGCGTGGTTTTGCACCAAGTTTGGCGTGGATAAAAAGGAGACGTCTTCAACGTCACTTCCTAGTGTGCAACGTTTCCATGAAGCAAGATTGCTCCACACTAACACAACACTTCCTGACCTTCAGACATCACATAGGGTGAAGTCATCGATGGCTCCATCCATTCTTTTTACACTCTATGATGAAACCACCACTACTACGGTTACTATGACTACCATCGTCATCACCATGGTTACTACTGCTGTGGTTTACATATACGCTTTAACTGTGTCCTATATTTATTTATTTATTTATTTATTTCTCATGTTGTTTTGATTTGATTTATTGTCCTCAAAGAGGGGGGTTGTTTTCACAATTCACCTGATTGATTTATTGTCCTCAAAGAGGGGGGTTGTTTTCACAATTCACCTGATTGATTTATTGTCCTCAAAGAGGGGGGTTGTTTTCACAATTCATCTGATTTATTTATTCCTACAATATTCTCTTTCT
The DNA here is from genome assembly GCF_057628025.1 of Oncorhynchus mykiss. Classification (NCBI taxonomy): domain Eukaryota; kingdom Metazoa; phylum Chordata; class Actinopteri; order Salmoniformes; family Salmonidae; genus Oncorhynchus; species Oncorhynchus mykiss. The sequence goes on from NC_143037.1 coordinate 80,971,184, forward strand.
TTGTATCACTCTTTTTCATTATTTTAGCAATATTTCTCTCTCTCTCTCTGTGTCTACGTGTATTGTCTTGTCTGTCCTGAAAAAGAGAAACCAATATATTTTTTAAACCATACAGACAAGGATAGGACCTAATAGAAGTTAATAGTATATCTGAAAAAAAAACTACAGAAACATTAAACAAAGATCTAGAAGTTCTGGCAACACCAAACTCCCCATATCATCCCCACGTCATCCGCTGACTTCTAACCCCGGGGCTCGGTTGCATCATCCGCTGACTTCTAACCCCGGGGCCCGGTTGCATCATCCGCTGACTTCTAACCCCGGGGCTCGGTTGCATCATCCGCTGACTTCTAACCCCGGGGCCTGGGTTGCATCATCCGCTGACTTCTAACCCCGGGGCCTGGGTTGCATCATCCGCTGACTTCTAACCCCGGGGCCTGGGTTGCATCATCCGCTGACTTCTAACCCCTGACTTCTAACCCCTGACTTCTAACCCCTTCTAACAAAACATTTTAAGGCAAATTTCCCCCTAAAATGAGATGAAAAGATTAAGGGTGTCCATGAGGTCCAGTACGTTCTGCATTCAGTAAGGATATCAATGTAAACAGCATTCAGTATGGATATCAATGTAAACAGCATTCAGTAGGGATATCAATGTAAACAGCATTCAGTAAGGATATCAATGTAAACAGCATTCAGTATGGATATCAATGTAAACAGCATTCAGTATGGATACCAATGTAAACAGCATTCAGGATGGATATCAATGTAAACAGCATTCAGTATGGATACCAATGTAAACAGCATTCAGTATGGATACCAATGTAAACAGCATTCAGGATGGATATCAATGTAAACAGCATTCAGTATGGATATCAATGTAAACAGCATTCAGGATGGATACCAATGTAAACAGCATTCAGTATGGATATCAATGTAAACATCATTCAGTATGGATACCAATGTAAACAGCATTCAGGATGGATATCAATGTAAACAGCATTCAGTATGGATATCAATGTAAACAGCATTCAGTATGGATATCAATGTAAACAGCATTCAGTATGGATACCAATGTAAACAGCATTCAGGATGGATATCAATGTAAACAGCATTTGAGGTGGTGAATGTTGCTTTCCTCTGCCTGGTTTCAAAAGGAAAACCTCCACCAGCTAGCTTGGTAGCTAAACAATGGAATGTGCACAGGCCATGGCTACAAAGCTAGCTACAGTATACTGAACAAAAATATAAATGCAACATACAACAATTTCAATGATGTTACTGAGTTCCAGCTCATATAAGGAAATCAGTCAATTGAAATAAATTCATTAGGCCCTAATCTTTTGATGTCTCATGACTGGGGAGCCAGGCCCAGCCAATCAGAATATGTTTTTTTTCTCCCACAAAAGGCTTTACTACAGACATAAATACCCCTCAGTTTCATCAGCTGGTGGGGTGGCTGGTCTCAGACGATCCCACAGGTGACTACGCCGGATGTCGAGGTCCTGGGCTGGAGTGGCTACACGTGGTCTGCGGTTGTGAGGCCGGTTGGACGCACTGCCAAATTCTCTAAAATGACGTTGTAGAGACGGCTTATGGTAGAGAAATTAACATTCAATTCACTGCCAAAAGCTTTGGTGGATATTCCTGCAGTCAGCAGGCCAATTGCACACTCCCTCAAAATTTGAGATATCTGTGGCATTGTGCTGTGTTACAAAACTGTACATTTTAGAGTGGCCTTTTATTGTCCACAGCACAAGGTGCACCTGTGTAATGATCATGCTGTTTAATTAGGCTTCTTGATATGCCACACCTGTCAGGTGGATTGATTATCTTGGCGAAGGAGAAATGCTCACTAACAGGGATGTAAACAAATGAGTGCACAAAATGTGAGAGAAATAATATTTTTATGCATATGGAACATTTCTGGGACCTTTAATTTCAGCTCATAAAACATGGGACCAACACTTTACATGTTGTGTTTATATTTTTGTTCAGTATAGCACCATACTATATCAGTTAGCTTACAGTTCCCTACTCTGTCAGTTAACTTCTAGTTAGTTCCCTATTCTGTCAGTTAGCTTACAGTTCTCCACTCTGTCAGTTAGCTTACAGTTCCCTACTCTGTCAGTTAGCTTACAGTTCTCCACTCTGTCAGTTAGCTTACAGTTCCCTACTCTGTCAGTTAGCTTCTAGTTAGTTCCGTATTCTGTCAGTTAGCTTACAGTTCTCCACTCTGTCAGTTAGCTTACAGCACCCTACTCTGTCAGTTAGCTTACAGTTCCCTACTCTGTCAGTTAGCTTACAGCTCCCTACTCTTTCAGTTAGCTTACAGTTCTCTACTCTGTCAGTTAGCTTACAGCTCCGTACTTTGTCAGTTAGCTTACAGCTCCGTACTCTGTCAGTTAGCTTACAGCTCCCTACTCTGTCAGTTAGCTTTCAGCTCCCTACTCTGTCAGTTAGCTTACAGCTCCCTACTCTGTCAGTTAGCTTACAGCTCCCTACTCTGTCAGTTAGCTTACAGTTCCGTACTCTATCAGTTCGCTTACAGCTCCCTACTCTATCAGTTAGCTTAGTTCCCTACTCTGTCAGTTAGCTTACAGCTCCGTACTCTGTCAGTTAGCTTACAGCTTCCTACTCTGTCAGTTAGCTTAGTTCCCTACTCTGTCAGTTAGCTTAGTTCCCTACTCTATCAGTTAGCTTAGTTCCCTACTCTGTCAGTTAGCTTACAGTTCTCTACTCTGTCAGTTAGCTTACAGCTCCGTACTCTGTCAGTTAGCTTACAGTTCTCTACTCTGTCTCTGTCAGTTAGCCTACAGCTCCGTACGCTGTCAGTTAGCTTAGTTCCCTACTCTGTCAGTTAGCTTAGTTCCCTACTCTGTCAGTTAGCTTAGTTCCCTACTCTGTCAGTTAGCTTACAGTTCTCTACTCTGTCAGTTAGCTTACAGCTCCGTACTCTGTCAGTTAGCTTAGTTCCCTACTCTGTCAGTTAGCTTACAGCTCCCTACACTGTCAGTTAGCGTACAGCTCCCTACTCTGTCAGTTAGCTTAGTTCCCTACTCTGTCAGTTAGCTTACAGTTCTCTACTCTGTCAGTTAGCTTACAAGCTCCCTACTCTGTCAGTTAGCTTGATGTGCTAGCAAGCCATAGAAACAAGTTTAGAAAAAAGTTACTAAAATTAACATGTTTTATTATCTTCTGAATCAATTTGTTTTACCGGTCTTGAATGTAAAAGTTATAGTTTGCGATCTCCCAAAATATATGCTATCTCTCTGATGACACTTCAGTTAGTGAATCAGGTCATCTCCATGGTAACCATAGAGTCTTTTTGTCGTGCATGCCTTCAAACTAAGGTAAAACTCTTAAATGATGCCCTTACCTATGGAAATGTTTGACAGGCCCTATGCAACACCTATTAATAGTTTCCTTAGGTAAGGGGAAATTATTCCTTATGGTAAACCCTTAAGGGTAACACTATGTTTTATGCAGCTGGGTCCTGACCCCTAGTCCCCGACCCCACAGCTTCTCACTCTAACCCCTGACCTCTGACCTCTAACCGTCAACAACAGCTCTACCAGAGACGTAAAGGAAGCGAGACCCCCACCCCCCCACCCGCTTGTTTTGTCTGGGTTTTTTCTGGTTTAATGAAAGTCTAAGTCGACCAAACCCAACTGCTGACACACCCAGTTAAGTAGACCGGAATTGACCTCTTTTTTTTTTTTATCCACCATCTTTGCCTCTACCGACCACACTGCTTTAACTAACATCATCTCACCATCACTCACAGGCACTGGCCCTTTAAGATCAGATACATTAATGAGCGCTGCCATACCATGTATCGTTGCCATTACAGTACTGCTGGTTGTCATTCTTCCTCTCTAACCAGGAAGTGATTCAGACCAGGTGGCACCAGGTGAGTGGACTCCCTGGCCAGTCAGTGACTATAAAACTGAATAGTTGCTGTGGGCCTCGTAGGCTGAGGCTGAGAGTTGAATATCTCCACACAATATACCACCACACCATGCTATTACATACTATTACAGTCCGTTATGTTAAGCCATACCATCATATTTGGCATAACATTCCATGACATCATATAACATTCTAAACCCCATCATCATATCATTCCCAGTGTTTCCCCTAACCAATAGTCCTGGCCCGGTCCTGCAGCTATAGCAGTGGTAAAGGAGATCATATCATTCCGTGCCGATGGGTTGTCACTAGCTTCTATACCCATAATGTCATAAACTCTCCCATTTCTACAATTTCTCTTCTTAAAATTAGATTTTAAACCTACCCCTAACCTTAACTGCACTGCTAATCTTCATCCTAACGCTAACCTTACCTTAATCAAATTTTTGTAGCCAAATTTTACTTTGTGGCTATGAAATCTGACTTTGTGGCTGTGGAATCTGACTTTGTGGCTGTGGAATCAGACTTTGTGGCTGTGGAATCAGACTTTGTGGCTGTGGAATCAGACTTTGTGGCTGTGGAATCAGACTTTGTGGCTGTGGAATCAGACTTTGTGGCTGTGGAATCTGACTTTGTGGCTGTGGAATCTGACTTTGTGGCTGTGAAATCTGATTTTGTGGCTGTGAAATCTGACTTTGTGGCTGTGGAATCAGACTTTGTGGCTGTGGAATCAGACTTTGTGGCTGTGGAATCTGACTTTGTGGCTGTGGAATCAGACTTTGTGGCTGTGGAATCTGACTTTGTGGCTGTGGAATCTGACTTTGTGGCTGTGGAATCAGACTTTGTGGCTGTGGAATCAGACTTTGTGGCTGTGGAATCAGACTTTGTGGCTGTGGAATCTCACTTTGTGGCTGTGAAATCTCACTTTGTGGCTGTGGAATCTCACTTTGTGGCTACAGAAGCTAGTGTAAACCAGGTAGACGCACCAGAGCGCCACCTGGTGACATCACGCCGCTGCTGCTTCTGCTGCATGGCAACGCAACACACTCCCACAGCCAGGACCCTGAGTACGATATATATCAAACACACACACAGGTAGATGGTTGTCTCTGTGGGCTGAATTCCATCGTGTTGTTATAATGTTCTTCACAGGAGAAGAGCAGGAAAATACATAATGTATAATAATATATTTATCACAGTTATAACAACTAGAGCTGCACCACTACTGTATATAATGAATAGCAACACTAAACGTGTACACCATTAGTTCTCTTCCCAAGGAAGTTCGTAGGTTGATGTTCCTTTCTTTTTCTCTTTCTTTCTCATCTGTTGCTTTTTTATTAAAAAAATTGAACTAAATTATTATGATTATAAGGATTAGTATGATTAGCAGTGGTAGTATTTATGGTTATTAATACGATTGTTATTATTAATGATTATTATGATTAGTAGTGGTAGTATTTACAGTTATTATCATGATTATTACTATTAATGATTATTATGATTAGTAGTGGTAGTATTTACAGTTATTATCATGATTATTAATTGTTATTATATTACTTGATCGGCTGTATTTTCTGTCTGTTAAACCAATAGTCTTTGCATCGCTACAAGAGTGGAGAGACCTGTCCTAAAACAACCTCTTGGACTGCTCCCCCTGACCTGCTGCAGATACTGGGAGTAGTAGAGTTTAGTGCTTTCCATAACAGGACTGCTTAGTGGACAGAAAATACAGCTGTCACTGTGCTACAAGGAAAAAAAGTTTAAAATAAACAATGTTCAGAACAGTGAATGTAATAAAGTTATCTGCCTGCTGAACACAATAATGTAATGATCTATCTGATGAGAGAACAGCTGTACCCTGTAGAATAACTGATGAGAGGAGAGAACAGCTGTACCCTGTAGAATAACTGATGAGAGGAGAGAACAGCTGTACCATGTAGAATAACTGATGAGAGGAGAGAACAGCTGTACCATGTAGAATAACTGATGAGAGGAGAGAACAGCTGTACCCTGTAGAATAACTGATGAGAGAACAGCTGTATCCTGTATAATATATGATGAGAGGGGAGAACAGCTGTACCCTGTAGAATAACTGATGAAAGGAGAGAACAGCTGTATCCTGTAGAATAACTGATGAGAGGAGAGAACAGCTGTACCCTGTAGAATAACTGATGAGAGGAGAGAACAGCTGTACCCTGTAGAATAACTGATGAGAGAACAGCTGTATCCTGTATAATATCTGATGAGAGGGGAGAACAGCTGTACCCTGTAGAATAACTGATGAGAGGAGAGAACAGCTGTATCCTGTAGAATAACTGATGAGAGGAGAGAACAGCTGTACCCTGTAGAATAACTGATGAGAGGAGAGAACAGCTGTATCCTGTAGAATATCTGATGAGGGAACAGCTGTATCCTGTAGAACATCTGATGAGGGAACAGCTGTATCCTGTAGAATAACTGATGAGAGGAGAGAACAGCTGTATCCTGTAGAATAACTGATGAGAGAACAGCTGTATCCTGTAGAATAACTGATGAGTGACCAGCTGTATCTTGTAGAATAACTGATGAGAGAACATCTGTACCCTGTAGAATATCTGATGAGAGAACAGCTGTACCCTGTAGAATAACTGATGAGAGAACAGCAGTATCCTGTAGAATAACTGATGAGAGAACATCTGTACCCTGTAGAATATCTGATGAGAGAACAGCTGTACCCTGTAGAATAACTGATGAGAGGAGAGAACAGCTGTATCCTGTAGAATAACTGATGAGAGGAGAGAACAGCTGTACCCTGTAGAATAACTGATGAGAGGAGAGAACAGCTGTATCCTGTAGAATAACTGATGAGAGAACAGCTGTATCCTGTAGAATAACTGATGAGAGAACAGCTGTATCCTGTAGAATAACTGAATAGAGAACAGCTGTATCCTGTAGAATAACTGATGAGAGGAGAGAACAGCTGTATCCTGTAGAATAACTGATGAGAGAACAGCTGTATCCTGTAGAATAACTGATGAGAGAACAGCTGTATCCTTTAGAATAACTGATGAGAAAACAGCTGTATCATGTAGAATAACTGATGAGAGAACAGCTGTATCCTGTAGAATAACTGATGAGAGAACAGCTGTATCTGTAGAATAACTGATGAGAGAACAGCTGTATCCTTTAGAATAACTGATGAGAAAACAGCTGTATCATGTAGAATAACTGATGAGAGAACAGCTGTATCCTGTAGAATAACTGATGAGAGAACAGCTGTATCTGTAGAATAACTGATGAGAGAACAGCTGTATCCTGCAGAGTAACTGATATAACTGATGAGAGAACAGCTGTATCCTGTAGAATAACTGATGAGAGAACAGCTGTATCTGTAGAATAACTGATGAGAGAACAGCTGTATCCTGCAGAATAACTGATGAGAGAACAGCAGTATCCTGTAGAATAACTGATGAGAGAACAGCTGTATCCTGTAGAATAACTGATGAGAGAACAGCTGTATCCTGCAGAATAACTGATGAGAGAACAGCAGTATCCTGTAGAATAACTGATGAGAGAACAGCAGTATCCTGTAGAATAACTGATGAGAGAACAGCTGTATCCTGTAGAATAACTGATGAGAGAACAGCTGTATCCTGTAGAATAACTGATGAGAGAACAGCTGTATCCTGTAGAATAACTGATGAGAGAACAGCTGTATCCTGTAGAATAACTGGTGAGAGAACAGCTGTATCCTGTAGAATAACTGATGAGAGAACAGCTGTATCCTGTAGAATAACTGATGAGAGAACAGCTGTATCCTGTAGAATAACTGATGAGGGAACAGCTGTATCCTGTAGAATAACTGATGAGAGAACAGCTGTATCCTGTAGAATAACTGATGAGAGAACAGCTGTATCCTGTAGAATAACTGATGAGAGAACAGCTGTATCCTGTAGAATAACTGATGAGAGAACAGCTGTATCCTGTAGAATAACTGATGAGAGAACAGCTGTATCCTGTAGAATAACTGATGAGAGAACAGCTGTATCCTGTAGAATAACTGATGAGAGAACAGCTGTATCCTGTAGAATAACTGATGAGAGAACAGCTGTATCCTGTAGAATAACTGATGAGAGAACAGCTGTATCCTGTAGAATAACTGATGAGAGAACAGCTGTATCCTGTAGAATAACTGATGAGAGAACAGCTGTATCCTGTAGAATAACTGATGAGAGAACAGCTGTATCCTGTAGAATAACTGATGAGAGAACAGCTGTATCCTGTAGAATAACTGATGAGAGAACAGCTGTATCCTGTAGAATAACTGATGAGAGAACAGCAGTATCCTGTAGAATAACTGATGAGAGAACAGCTGTATCCTGTAGAATAACTGATGAGAGAACAGCTGTATCCTGTAGAATAACTGATGAGAGAACAGCTGTATCCTGTAGAATAACTGATGAGAGAACAGCTGTATCCTGTAGAATAACTGATGAGAGAACAGCTGTATCCTGTAGAATAACTGATGAGAGAACAGCTGTATCCTGTAGAATAACTGATGAGAGAACAGCTGTATCCTGTAGAATAACTGATGAGAGAACAGCTGTATCCTGTAGAATAACTGATGAGAGAACAGCTGTATCCTGTAGAATAACTGATGAGAGAACAGCAGTATCCTGTAGAATAACTGATGAGAGAACAGCTGTATCCTGTAGAATAACTGATGAGAGAACAGCTGTATCCTGTAGAATAACTGATGAGAGAACAGCTGTATCCTGTAGAATAACTGATGAGAGAACAGCTGTATCTGTAGAATAACTGATGAGAGAACAGCTGTATCCTGCAGAATAACTGATGAGAGAACAGCAGTATCCTGTAGAATAACTGATGAGAGGGGAGAACAGCTGTATCCTGCAGAATAACTGATGAGAGAACAGCAGTATCCTGTATAATAACTGATGAGAGAACAGCTGTATCCTGTAGAATAACTGATGAGAGAACAGCTGTATCCTGTAGAATAACTGATGAGAGAACAGCTGTATCCTGTAGAATAACTGATGAGAGAACAGCTGTATCCTGTAGAATAACTGATGAGAGGGGAGAACAGCTGTACCCTGTAGAATAACTGATGAGAGAACAGCTGTATCCTGTAGAATAACTGATGAGAGAACAGCTGTATCCTGTGGAATAACTGATGAGAGAACAGCTGTATCCTGTAGAATAACTGATGAGAGAACAGCTGTATCCTGTAGAATAACTGATGAGAGGGGAGAACAGCTGTATCCTGCAGAATAACTGATGAGAGAACAGCTGTACCTGTAGAATAACTGATGAGAGGAGAGAACAGCTGTACCCTGTAGAATAACTGATGAGAGAACAGCTGTATCCTGTAGAATAACTGATGAGAGAACAGCTGTATCCTGTAGAATAACTGATGAGAGAACAGCTGTACCCTGTAGAATAACTGATGAGAGAACAGCTGTATCCTGTAGAATAACTGATGAGAGAACAGCTGTATCCTGTAGAATAGCTGTATGGAGAAGAAGACATGGCTGCTGGGTAGAACGAAACAAAGTATAATTCTACATTAATTTTACAACAATAGTATAATTCTCCTGGTGAACCACAGAGTCAACACACCGCTCAAATAAACTGTAGACTATCTAGAGAGTAGTTACTATACTGAACACTAACCTAACCTTAACCCTAACCTAATCTTAACCCTAACCCTAACCTTAACCCTAACCTAACCTTAACCGTTACCTAACCTTAAACCTAACCTTAACCCTAACCTAACCCTAACGTAACATTAACCCTAACCTAACCTTAACCCTTACCTGACCTTAACCTTAACCATAACATAACCTTAACCCTCACCTAACCTTAACCCGTACCTAACCTTAACCCTAACCTAACCTTAAACCTTAAACCTAACCTTAACCCTAACCTAACCTTAACCCTAACCTAACCTTAACTCTACCCGAACCTTAACCCTTACCTAACCCTAACCTAACCTTAACCCCTACCTGACCTTAACCCTAACCTAACCCGTACCTAACCTAACCTTAACCTTTACCTAACCTTAAGCTTAACCTTAACCCTAACCTAACCTTAACACTAACCTAACCTTAACCCTTACCTAACCTTAACCCTAACCTAACCTTAACCCTGACCTAACCTTAACCCTCACCTAACCTTAACCCTTACCTAACCTTAACCCTTACCTAACCTTAACCCTAACCTAACCTTAACCCTAACCTAACCTAACCCTTACCTAACCTTAACCCTAACCTAACCTTAACCCTCACCTAACCTTAACCCTTACCTAACCTTAACCCTAACCCTAACCTAACCTTAACCCTAACCCTAACCTAACCTAACCTTAACCCTAACCCTAACCCTAACCTTAACCCTAACCTTTATCCTCACCTAACCTTAACCCTAACCTAACCTTAACCCTTACCTAACCTTAACCCTAACCCTAACCTAACCTTAACCCTTACCTAACCTAACCTTAACCCTTACCTAAACTTAACCTTAACCCTTACCTATCCTAACCTTAACCCTAACCTAACCTTAACCCTTACCTAACCTTAACCCTAACCTTAACCCTAACCTAACCTTAATCCTTACCTAACTTTAACCCTCACCCAACCTTAACCCTAACCTAACCTTAACCCTTACCTAACCTTAACCCTTACCTAACCTTAACCCTAACCTAACCTTAACCCTAACCTAACCCTTACCTAACCTTAACCCTAACCTAACCTTAACCCTCACCTAACCTTAACCCTTACCTAACCTTAACCCTTACCTAACCTTAACCCTAACCTAACCCTTACCTAACCTTAACCCTTACCTAACCTTAACCCTAACCTAACCTTAACCCTTACCTAACCTTAACCCTAACCTAACCTTAACCCTAACCTAACCTAACCTAACCCTTACCTACCCTTAACCCTTACCTAACCTTAACCCTCACCTAACCTTAACCCTTACCTAACCTTAACCCTTACCTAACCTTAACCCTAACCTAACCTAACCTAACCTAACCTTAACCCTAACCTAACCTTAACCCTAACCTAACCTTAACCCTAACCTAACCTTAACTCTACCCGAACCTTAACCCTTACCTAACCCTAACCTAACCTTAACCCCTACCTGACCTTAACCCTAACCTAACCCGTACCTAACCTAACCTTAACCTTTACCTAACCTTAAGCTTAACCTTAACCCTAACCTAACCTTAACACTAACCTAACCTTAACCCTTACCTAACCTTAACCCTAACCTAACCTTAACCCTGACCTAACCTTAACCCTCACCTAACCTTAACCCTTACCTAACCTTAACCCTTACCTAACCTTAACCCTAACCTAACCTTAACCCTAACCTAACCTAACCCTTACCTAACCTTAACCCTAACCTAACCTTAACCCTCACCTAACCTTAACCCTTACCTAACCTTAACCCTAACCCTAACCTAACCTTAACCCTAACCCTAACCTAACCTAACCTTAACCCTAACCCTAACCCTAACCTTAACCCTAACCTTTATCCTCACCTAACCTTAACCCTAACCTAACCTTAACCCTTACCTAACCTTAACCCTAACCCTAACCTAACCTTAACCCTTACCTAACCTAACCTTAACCCTTACCTAAACTTAACCTTAACCCTTACCTATCCTAACCTTAACCCTAACCTAACCTTAACCCTTACCTAACCTTAACCCTAACCTTAACCCTAACCTAACCTTAATCCTTACCTAACTTTAACCCTCACCCAACCTTAACCCTAACCTAACCTTAACCCTTACCTAACCTTAACCCTTACCTAACCTTAACCCTAACCTAACCTTAACCCTAACCTAACCCTTACCTAACCTTAACCCTAACCTAACCTTAACCCTCACCTAACCTTAACCCTTACCTAACCTTAACCCTTACCTAACCTTAACCCTAACCTAACCCTTACCTAACCTTAACCCTTACCTAACCTTAACCCTAACCTAACCTTAACCCTTACCTAACCTTAACCCTAACCTAACCTTAACCCTAACCTAACCTAACCTAACCCTTACCTACCCTTAACCCTTACCTAACCTTAACCCTCACCTAACCTTAACCCTTACCTAACCTTAACCCTTACCTAACCTTAACCCTAACCTAACCTAACCTAACCTAACCTTAACCCTAACCTAACCTAACCCTTACCTAACCTTAACCCTTACCTAACCTTAACCCTAACCTAACCCTTACCTAACCTTAACCCTTACCTAACCTTAACCCTAACCTAACCCTTACCTAACCTTAACCCTTTCCTAACCTCAACCCTAACCTAACCCTTACCTAACCTTAACCCTAACCTTAACCCTAACCTAACCCTTACCTAACCTTAACCCTTACCTAACCTTAACCCTAACCTAACCCTTACCTAACCTTAACCCTTACCTAACCTTAACCCTAACCTAACCCTTACCTAACCTTAACCCTAACCTTAACCCTAACCTAACCCTTACCTAACCTTAACCTTTACCTAACCTTAACCCTTACCTAACCTTAACCCTTACCTAACCTTAACCCTAACCTAACCCTTACCTAACCTTAACCCTTACCATTTAACATTTTGACTTCAATGGAGTCAGAGTTGGATGCCCAAAGGATCCAATTTAGACTTTTCCAAGCTAGAACGTCAAGTTGTTTGGATAAGAATAGAGAGCCTATTAAATTAATAGAGGGGCTATTTTCATAAACCCTCCAGTTCCTCAAACTGGCTGGCTTGCTAACAAACATGCAGTGCAGATAAATTCTTCCAATTCATTGTTTACACATCTTATGACAGCACTGGAAAACAATGGTAGCCCAACTCCCTGACCAACATGGCTGACCTTTTATACAGTCATGGTCCAAAGGGATACCTTAAAAGTCATGGTCCAAAGGGACACCTTAAAAGTCATGGTCCAAAGGGATACATTAAAAGTCATGGCCCAAAGGGATACCTTAAAAGTCATGGTCCAAAGGGATACCTTAAACGTCATGGCCCAAAGGGATACCTTAAAAGTCATGGTCCAAAGGGACACCTTAAAAGTCATGGTCCAAAGGGATACATTAAAAGTCATGGCCCAAAGGGATACCTTAAAAGTCATGGTCCAAAGGGATACCTTAAAAGTCATGGCCCAAAGGGATACCTTAAAGGTCATGGTCCAAAGGGATACCTTAAAAGTCATGGTCCAAAGGGATACCTCTGATAGACAGAATGGAGGTTCTGAGTACCTGCTGTCCCAGTCCCTGATGGACGGAATGGAGGTTCTGAGTACCTGCTGTCCCAGTCCCTGATGGACAGAATGGAGGTTCTGAGTAACTGCTGTCCCAGTCCCTGATAGACAGAATAGAGGTTCTGAGTACCTGCTGTCCCAGTCCCTGATGGACAGAATAGAGGTTCTGAGTACCTGCTGTCCCAGTCCCTGATGGACAGATCGGAGGTTCTGAGTACCTGCTGTCCCAGTCCCTGATGGACAGATCGGAGGTTCTGAGTACCTGCTGTCCCAGTCCCTGATGGACAGAATGGAGGTTCTGAGTACCTGCTGTCCCAGTCCCTGGAATGGAATAGTAGTATCACGTTAGATGTGTTAAAAGGGAGACGTCCTGAGAGACGTCCTGAGAGACGGCCTGAGAGACGGCCTGAGAGACGTCCTGAGAGACGGCCTGAGAGACGGCCTGAGAGACGTCCTGAGAGACGTCCTGAGAGACGTCCTGAGAGACGGCCTGAGAGACGGCCTGCGAGACGGCCTGAGAGACGGCCTGAGAGACGGCCTGAGAGACGGCCTGAGAGACGGCCTGAGAGACGTCCTGAGAGACCGCCTGAGAGACCGCCTGAGAGACCGCCTAGGAGACCGCCTAACAATCATTGGCTGCTTACATTTAATTTGGTATTGTTTTCATTTAAACAGCAAAAATAACAAATACGTGGAACTCTTTCAAAGAGTCCTTGCTCTCCTAATATAGAGTACAACCCTCCTCCACTATCCTCTCTACCCCTAACCTCTCCCTTCCAGTCCTCTCCACCTCCTATCCTCTCCCCATATCCTCTCCACCCCTAACCTCTCTACCTCCTATCCTCTCAACCATATCCTCTCCTCCTCCACTATCCTCTCCACCCCTAACCTCTCCCTTCCAGTCCTCTCCTCCTCCACTATCCTCTCTACCCCTAACCTCTCCCTTCCAGTCCTCTCCACCTCCTATCATCTCTACCCCTAACCCTCTCTACCCCTAACCTCTCCCTTCCAGTCCTCACTACCCCTAACCTCTCTACCCCTAACCTCTCCTTATCCTATCCTCTCTACCCCTAACCTCTCTACCCCTATCCTCTCTAACCCCTAACCTCTCTACCCCTAACCTCTCTACCCCTAACCTCTCCCTTCCTATCCTCTCTACCCCTAACCTCTCTACCCCTAAACTCTCCCTATCCTATCCTCTCTACCCCTAACCTCTCTACCCCTAACCTCTCTACCCCTAACCTCTCTACCCCTAACCTCTCCCTATCCTATCCACTCTACCCCTAACCTCTCTACCCCTAACCTCTCCCTTTCCTATCCTCTCTACCCCTAACCTCTCTACCCTAACCTCTCTACCCCTAACCTCTCTAACCGCTAACCTCTCCCTATCCTATCCTCTCTACCCCTAACCTCTCTACCCCTAACCTCTCCCTATCCTAACCTCTCTACCCCTAACCTCTCTACCCCTAACCTCTCTCCCTATCCTATCCTCTCTAACCCCTAACCTCCTACCCCTAACTCTCTCTACCCTATCCCCTCTAACCCCTAACCTCTCCCTATCCTATCCTCTCTACCCCCTAACCTCTCTACCCTATCCTCTCTACACTATCCTCTCTACCCCTAACCTCTCCCTATCCTATCCTCTCTACCCCTAACCTCTCTACCCCCTAACCTCTCTACCACTAACCTCTCCATATCCTAACCTCTCTACCCCTAACCTCTCTACCCCTAACCTCTCTACCCTATCCTCTCTACCCCTAACCTCTCTACCACTAACCTCTCCATATCCTAACCTCTCTACCCCTAACCTCTCCCTATCCTATCTCTCTACCCCTAACCTCTCTACCCCTAACCTCTCTACCCCTAACCTCTCCCTATCCTATCCTCTCTACCCCTAACCTCTCTACCCCTAACCTCTCTACCCCTAACCTCTCCCCTATCCTAACCTCTCTACCCCTAACCTCTCTACTACCCCTAACCTCTCCCTATCCTATACTCTCTACCCCTAACCTCTACCCCTAACCTCTCTAACCCTAACCTCTCCCTATCCCTATCCTCTCTCCCTTCCTATCCTATCCTCTCTACCCCTATCCTCTCCCTTCCTAACCTCTCTACCCCTATCCTCTCCCTTCCACTATCCTCTCTACCCCTAACCTCTCTACCCCTATCCTCTCCTTTCCAATCCTCTCTACCCCTATCCTCTCCTTTCCAATCCTCTCTACCCCTATCCTCTCCCTTCCACTAACCTCTCTAACCCCTAACCTTTGCCTTCCAGTCCTCTCCTCCCTATCCTCTCTACCCCTAACCTCTCCCTTAAGTCCTCTCCTCCCTATCCTCTCTACCCCTAACCTCTCTACCCCTAACCTCTCCCTTCCTATCCTCTCTACCCCTAACCTCTCTACCTCCTATCCTCTCCCCATATCCTCTCCCTTCCAGTCCTCTCCACCCCTAACCTCTCCCCTTCCTATCCTCTCTACCCCTAACCTCTCTACCCCTTTCCTCTCTACACCTAACCTCTCCACCCCTAACCTCTCCCTTCCTATCCTCTCTACCCCTAACCTCTCCCTTCCTATCCTCTCTACCCCTAACCCTCCACCCCTAACCTCTCCCTTCCAGTCCTCTCTACCCCTAACCTCTCTACCCCTAACCTCTCTACCCCTAACCTCTCCCTTCCAGTCCTCTCTACCCCTAACCTCTCCCTTCCTGTCCTCTCTACCCCTAACCTCTCCCTTCCAGTCCTCTCTACCCCTAACCTCTCCCTTCCAGTCCTCTCCTCTCCACCTCCACTATCCTCTCTACCCCTAACCTCTCCCTTCCAGTCCTCTCCACCCCTAACCTCTCCCTTCCAGTCCTCTCCACCTCCTACCCTCTCCCTTCCAGTCCTCTCTACCCCTAACCTCTCCCTTCCAGTCCTCTCCACCCTAACCTCTCCCTTCCTATCCTCTCTAACCCTAACCTCTCCCTTCCAATCCTCTCTACCCCTAACCTCTCCCTTCCAATCCTCTCCACCCCTAACCTCTCCCTTCCTATCCTCTCTAACCCTAACCTCTCCCTTCCAATCCTCTCTACCCCTAACCTTTCCCTTCATATCCTCTCCACCCATAACCTCTCCCTTCCAACCCTCTCTACCCCTAACCTCTCCCTTCCTATCATCTCCTCCTCCCGCTATCCTCTCTACCCCTAACCTCTCCCTTCCAGTCCTCTCTACCCCTAACCTCTCCCTTCCAGTCCTCTCTACCCCTAACCTCTCCCTTACAGTCCTCTCTACCCCTAACCTCTCCCTTCCAGTCCTCTCAACCCCTAACCTCTCCCTTCCAGTCCTCTCCACCCCTCACCTCTCCCTTCCTATCCTCTCTACCCCTAACCTCTCCCTTCCAATCCTCTCTACCCCTAACCTCTCCCTTCCTATCCTCTCCACCCCCTAACCTCTCCTTCCTATCCTCTCTACCCCTAACCTCTCCCTTCCTATCCTCTCCTCCTCCGCTATCCTCTCTACCCCTAACCTCTCCCTTCCAGTCCTCTCTACCCCTAACCTCTCCCTTCCAGTCCTCTCTACCCCTAACCTCTCCCTTCCAGTCCTCTCTACTCCTAACCTCTCCCTTCCTATCCTCTCCTCCTCCACTATCCTCTCTACCCCTAACCTCTCCCTTCCTATCCTCTCCTCCTCCACTATCCTCTCTACCCCTAACCTCTCCCTTCCAATCCTCTCTACCCCTAACCTCTCACTTCCAATCCTCTCCACCTCCTATCCTCTCCACCCCTAACCTCTCCCTTCCAATCCTCTCCCCCATATCCTTGCCTGCCCTATCCTCTACCCCTAACCTCTCCCTTCGAATCCTCTACCCCTATCCTATCCTCTCCCCATATCCTCTCCCCCTATCCTATCCTCTCCCCCTATCCTATCCTCTCTACACCTAACCTCTCCCTTCCAATCCTCTCCACCTCCTATCCTCTCCCTTCCAATCCTCTCCCCCTCCTATCCTCTCCCTTCCAATCCTTTCTACCCCTAACCTCTCCCTTCCAATCCTCTCTACCCCTAACCTCTCACTTCCAAACCTCTCCACCTCCTATCCTCTCCCTTCCAATCCTCTCCGCCTCCTATCCTCTCCCTTCCAATGCTCTCTACCCCTAACCTCTCCCTTCCTATCCTCTCCACCTCCTATCCTCTCTACCCCTAACCTCTCCCTTCCAATCCTCTCCACCTCCTATCCTCTCCACCCCTAACCTCTCCCTCCAATCTCTCCCCCATATCCTTTCATGCCCTATCCTCTACCCCTAACCTCTCCCTTCCAATCCTCTCCCACCTAGCCTATCCTCTCCCCATATCCTCTCCCCCTATCCTATCCTCTCCCCCTATCCTATCCTCTCTACCCTAACCTCTCCCTTCCAATCCTCTCCACCTCCTATCCTCTCCCTTCCAATCCTCTCCACCTCCTATCCTCTCCCTTCCAATCCTCTCTACCCCTAACCTCTCCCTTCCAATCCTCTCCACCTCCTATCCTTTCCCTTCCAATCCTCTCCACCTCCTATCATCTCCCTTCCAAACCTCTCCACCTCCTATCCTCTCCCTTCCAATCCTCTCCACCTCCTATCCTCTCCCCATATCCTCTCCCCCATATCCTTTCCCACCCTATCCTCTCCCCCTATCCTATCCTCTCCCCCTATCCTATCCTCTCTCACCCCTATCCTCTCCCCCTATCATATCCTCTCTCACCCCTATCCTCTCCCCTATCCTATCCTCTCCCCCTATCCTATCCTCTCCCCATATCCTCTCCCCCATATCCTCTCCCCCTACCCTATCCTCTCCCCCTATCCTATCCTCTCCCCCATCCTATCCTCTCCCCCATATCCTCTCCCCCTATATATCCTCTCCCCCTATCCTATCCTCTCCCCCTATCCTATCCTCTCCCCCTATCCTATCCTCTCTCACCCCCTCTCTCTTCCCCTATCCTATCCTCTCCCCTATCATATCCTTCTTCCCCTATCCTCTCCCCCTATCCTATCCTCTCCCCCTATCCTATCCTCTCCCCATCCTATCATCTCCCCCTATCCTATCCTCTCTCACCCCCTATCCTCTCCCCCTATCCTATCTTCTCCCCCTATCATATCCTCTCTCACCCCATATCCTCTCACCCCTATCCTCTCCCCTATCCTATCCTCTGCCCTATTCTATCCTCTCCCCCTATCCTATCCTCTTCCCCTATCCTATCCTCTCACCCCTATCCTCTCCCCCTATCCTCTCCCCCTATCCTATCCTCTCTCCCCCTATCCTATCCTCTCCCCTATCCTATCCTCTCTCACCCCTATCCTCTCCCCACCCCTATCCTCTCCACCCCTATCCTCTCCTCCCCTATCCTCTCCTCCCTATCCTCTCCCTCCCTATCCTTTCCTCCCCATCCTCTCCTCCCTATCCTCGCCACCCCTGTTTCTCCCACCCCTATCCTCTCCACCCATATCCTCTCCTCCCTATCTTCTCCACCCTATCCTCTCCCCCCTATCCTATCCTCTCCCCCTATCCTATCCTCTCTCACCCCCATCTCTCCCCTATCCTATCCTCTCCCCCTATCCTATCCTCTCCCCTATCCTATCCTCTCCCCTATCCTCTCCCCCTATCCTATCCTCTCCCCCTATCCTATCCTCTCCCCCTATCCTAGCCTCTCCCCCTATCCTATCCTCTCTCACCCGTATCCTCTCCCCCTATCCTATCTTCTCCCCCTATCCTATCCTCTCTCACCCCATATCCTCTCACCCCTATCCTCTCCCCCTATCATATCCTCTCCCCCAATCCTATCCTCTCTCACCCCTATCCTCTCCCCTTATCATCTCCCCTATCCTATCCTCTCTCCCCCTATCCTATCCTCTCCCCCTATCCTATCCTCTCCCCCTATCCTATCCTCTCTCACCCCTATCCTCTCCCCCTATCCTCTCTCCCCCTATCCTATCCTCTCCCCCTATCCTATCCTCCCCCATATCCTATCCTCTCTCACCCTTATCCTCTCCACCCCTATCCTCTCCACCCCTATGCTCTCCTCCCTATCCTCTCCACCTCTCCACCTCCTATCCTCTCCCCTTCCAATCCTCTCCACCTCCTATCCTCTCCCCATATCCTCTCCCCATATCCTTCCCACCCTATTCTCTCCCCCTATCCTATCCTCTCCCCCTATCCTATCCTCTCTCACCCCTATCCTCTCCCTATCCTATCCTCTCCCCATCCTATCCTCTCCCCATATCCTTCTTCCCCCTATCCTATCCTCTCCCCCTATCCTCTCCTCCCCTATCCTCTCCACCTCCTATCCTCTCCCTTCCAATCCTCAACACCTCCTATCCTCTCCCTTCCAATCCTCTCCACCTCCTATCCTCCCCATATCCCTCTCCCATATCCTTTCCCACCCTATCCTCTCCCCCTATCCTATCCTCTCCCCCTATCCTATCCTCTCTCACCCCTATCCTCTCCCCCTATCCTATCCTCTCCCTATCCTATCCTCTCCCCATATCCTCTCCCCCTATCCTATCCTCTCCCCCTATCCTATCCTCTCTACACCTAACCTCCCCCTTCCAATCCTCTCCACCTCCTATCCTCTCCCTTCCAATCCTCTCCACCTCCTATCCTCTCCCTTCCAATCCTTTACCCCTAACCTCTCCCTTCCAATCCTCTCTACCCCTAACCTCTCCCCTTCCAATCCTCTCACCTCCTATCCTCTCCCTTCCAATCCTCTCCGCCTCCTATCCTCTCCCTTCCAATCCTCTCTACCCCAACCTCTCCCTTCCTATCCTCTCCACCTCCTCTCTCTACCCCTAACCTCTCCCTTCCAATCCTCTCCACCTCCTATCCTCTCCACCCCTAACCTCTCCCTTCCAATCCTCTCCCCCCATATCCTTTCCTGCCCTATCCTCTACCCTTAACCTCTCCCTTCCAATCCTCTCCCCCTATCCTATCCTCTCCCCATATCCTCTCCCCCTATCTATCCTCTCCCCCTATCCTATCTTCTCTACCCCTAACCTCTCCCTTCCAATCCTCTCCACCTCCTATCCTCTCCCTTCCAATACTCTCCACCTCCTATCCTCTCCCTTCCAATCCTCTCTACCCCTAACCTCTCCCTTCCAATCCTCTCCACCTCCTATCCTTTCCCTTCCAATCCTCTCCACCTCCTATCCTCTCCCTTCCAATCATCTCCACCTCCTATCCTCTCCCTTCCAATCCTCTCCGCCTCCTATCCTCTCCCCATATCCTCTCCCCCATATCCTTTCCCAACCTATCCTCCCCCTATCCTATCCTCTCCCCCTATCCTATCCTCTCTCACCCCTATCCTCTCCCCCTATCCTATCCTCTCTCACCCCTATCCTCTCCCCTATCCTATCCTCTCCCCCTATTCTATCCTCTCCCCATATCCTCTCCCTATCCTATCCTCTCATCCTATCCTATCCTCTCCCCCTATCCTATCCTCTCCCCCCATATCCTCTCCCCCTATCCTATCCTCTCCACCCTCTGCTCTCCTCTCTTCCCCTATCCTATCCTCTCCCCCTATCCTATCCTCTCTCACCCCTCTCTCTTCCCCCTATCCTATCCTCTCCCCCTATCCTATCCTCTCCACTATCATATCCTCTCCCCTATCCTCTCCCCATCCTATCCTCTCCCCCTATCCTATCCTCTCCCCCTATCCTATCATCTCCCCCTATCCTATCCTCTCTCACCCCTATCCTCTCCCTATCCTATCCTCTCCCCGTATCCTATCCTCTCTCACCCATATCCTCTCACCCCTATCCTCTCTCCCCCTATCATATCCTCTCCCCCTATCCTATCCTCTCTCACCCCTATCCTCTCCCCCTATCATCTCCCCTATCCTGTCCTCTCTCCCCCTATCCTATCCTCCCCCTATCCTATCCTCTCTCACCCCTATCCTCTCCACCCCAATCCTCTCCACCCCTATCCTCTCCACCCCTTTCCTCTCCTCCCTATCCTCTCCCACCTCCTATCCTCTCCCTTCCAATCCTCTCCACCTCCTATCCTCTCCCTTCCAATCCTCTCCACATCCTATACCTCTCCCCATATCCTCTCCCCCAAATCCTTTCCCACCCTATCCTCTCCCCCTATCGTATACTCTCCCCCTATCCTATCCTCTCTCACCCCTATCCTCTCCCCCTATCCTATCCTCTCTCACCCCTATACCTCTCCCTATCCTATCCTCTCCCCCTATTCTATCCTCTCCCCATATCCTCTCCCCCTATCATATCCTCTCATCCTATCCTATCCTCTCCCCTATCCTATCCTCTCCCCCATAACCTCTCCCCTATCCTCTGCCTACTTCCCTGTCCTCTCCTCTCCCCCTATCCTATCCTCTCTCACCCCTATTCTCTCCCCCTATCCTATCCTCTCCCCCTATCCTATCCTCTCCCCTATCATATCCTCTCCCCTATCCTCTCCCCATACTATCCTCTCCCCTATCCTATCCTCTCCCCCTATCCTATCCTCTCTCACCCCTATCCTATCCTCTCCCTTCCAATCCTCTCCACATCCTATCCTCTCCCCATATCCTCTCCCCAAATCCTTTCCCACCCTATCCTCTCCCCCTATCCTATACTCTCCCCCTATCCTATCCTCTCTCACCCCTATCCTCTCCCCCTATCCTATCCTCTCTCACCCCTATCCTCTCCCCTATCCTATACTCTCCCCCTATTCTATCCTCTCCCCATATCCTCTCCCCCTATCATATCCTCTCATCCTATCCTATCCTCTCCCCCTATCCTATCCTCTCCCCCATAACCTCTCCCCCTATCCTATCCTCTCCCTATCCTATCCTCTCCCTATCCTATCCTCTCTGGCCTCTCTCCCTATCCTATCCTCTCCCCTATCCTATCCTCTCCCCTATCATATCCTCTCCCCCTATCCTCTCGCCCATCCTATCCTCTCCCCTATCCTATCCTCTCCCCCTATCCTATCCTCTCTCACCCCTATCCTCTCCCCCTATCCTATCTTCTCCCCCTATCATATCCTCTCTCACCCATATCCTCTCACCCCTATCCTCTCCCCCTATCCTATCCTCTCACCCTCCTATCCTCTCCCCCTATCCTATCCTCTCTCACCCCTATCCTCTCCCCCTATCCTCTCCCCTTTCCTATCCTCTCTCCCCTATCCTATCCTCTCCCCCTATCCTATCCTCTCTCACCCCTATCCTCTCCACCCCTATCCTCTCCACCCCTATCCTCTCCTCCCTATCCTCTCCTTCCCATCCTCTCCTCCCTATCCTCTCCACCCCTATCCTCGCCACCCCTATTCTACCACCCCCTATCCTCTCCACCCCTATCCTCTCCTCCCTATCTTCTCCACCCTATCCTCTCCCCTATCCTATCCTCTCCCCCTATCCTATACCTCTCTCACCCCTATCCTCTTCCCCTATCCTATCCTCTCCCCTATCCTATCCTATCCTCTCCCCCTATCCTCTCCCCATCTTATCCTCTCCCCCTATCCTATCCCTCCCTCTATCCTATCCTCTCTCACCCCTATCCTCACCCCCTATCCTATCTTCTCCCCCTATCCTATCCTCTCTAGCCATATCTATCTACCCCTATCCTCTCCCTCTATCCTATCCTCTCTCACCCCTATCCTCTCCCCTCTGCTCCTTCTTCCCTCTCTCTCCTCTCCCCATATCCTCTCCCCCTATCCTATCCTCTCATCCTATCCTATCCTCCCCCTCATCCTATCCTCTCCCCCATAACCTCTCCCCCTATCCTATCCTCTCCCCCTATCCTATCCTCTCCCCTATCCTATCCTCTCTCACCCCTATTCTCTCCCCCTATCCTATACCTCTTCCCCTATCCTATCCTCTCCCCTATCATATCCTCTCCCCCTATCCTCTCCCCATCCTATCCTCTCCCCCTATCCTATCCTCTCCCCCTATCCTATCATCTCCCCCTATCCTATCCTCTCTCACCCCTATCCTCTCCCTATCCTATCTTCTCCCCCTATCATATCCTCTCTCACCCCATATCCTCTCACCCCTATCCTCTCCCCTATCCTATCCTCTCACCCTATCCTATCCTCTCCCCCTATCCTATCCTCTCTCACCCCTATCCTCTCCCCCTATCCTCTCCCTTCCTATCCTCTCTCCCTATCCTATCCTCTCCCCCTATCCTATCCTTCTCACCCCTATCCTCTCCACCCCTATCCTCTCCTCCCTATCCTCTCCTCCCCATCCTACCCCTCCCTATCCTCTCCACCCCTCTCCTTCACCACCCCTACTCTCTCCACCCCTATCCTCTCCACCCCTATCCTCTCCTCCCCTATCTTCTCCACCCTATCCTCTCCCCCTATCCTATCCTCTCCCTATCCTATCCTCTCTCACCCCTATCCTATCCCCCTATCCTATCCTCTTCCCCTATCCTATCCTCTCCCCCTATCCTATCCTCTCCCCCTATCCTCTCCCCCATCATATCCTCTCCCCTATCCTATCCCCTCCCCCTATCCTATCCTCTCCCCCTATCCTCTCCCCCTATCCTATCTTCTCCCCGTATCCTATCCTGTCTCACCCATATCCTCTCACCCCTATCCTCTCCCTATCATATCCTCTCCCCCTATCCTATCCTCTCTCACCCCTGCTGTTCCTCTTCCCCTATCATCTCCCTATCCTGTCCTCTCTCCCCCTATCCTATCCTCCCCCTATCCTATCCTCTCTCACCCCCTATCCTCTCCACCCCAATCCTCTCCACCCCTATCCTCTCCACCCCTATCCTCTCCTCCCTATCCTCTCCACCTCCTATCCTCTCCCTTCCAATCCTCTCCATCTCCTATCCTCTCCCTTCCAATCCTCTCCACCTCCTATCCTCTCCCCATATCCTCTCCCCCAAATCCTTTCCCACCCTATCCTCTCCCTATCCTGCCTCTTCTTCCCTATCCTATCCTCTCTCACCCCTATCCTCTCCCCTATCCTATCCTCTCTCACCCCTATCCTCTCCCCTATCCTATCCTCTCCCCTATTATTGTATCCTCTCCCCATATCCTCTCCCCCTATCATATCCTCTCTCATCCTATCCTATCCTCTCCCCCTTTCCTATCCTCTCCCCCATAACCTCTCCCCCTATCCTATCCTCTCCCCCTATCCTATCCTCTCTCACCCCTATTCTCTCCCTATCCTATCCTCTCCCCCTATCCTATCCTCTCCCCTATCATATCCTCTCCCCCTATCCTCTCCCCATCCTATCCTCTCCCCCTATCCTATCCTCTCCCCCTATCCTATCCTCTCTCACCCCTATCCTCTCCCCCTATCCTATCTTCTCCCCCTATCATATCCTCTCTCACCCATATCCTCTCACCCCTATCCTCTCCCCCTATCCTATCCTCTCACCCTATCCTATCCTCTCCCCTATCCTATCCTCTCTCACCCCTATCCTCTCCCCCTATCCTCTCCCCTTCCTATACCTCTCTCCCCTATCCTATCCTCTCCCCCTATCCTATCCTCTCTCACCCCCTATCCTCTCCACCCCTATCCTCTCCACCCCTATCCTCTCCTCCCTATCCTCTCCTCCCCCATCCTCTCCTCCCTATCCTCTCCACCCCTATCCTCGCCACCCCCTATTCTCTCCACCCCTATCCTCTCCACCCCTATCCTCTCCTCCCTATCTTCTCCACCCTATCCTCTCCCTATCCTATCCTCTCCCCCTATCCTATCCTCTCTCACCCCTATCCTCTCCCCTATCCTATCCTCTCCCCTATCCTATCCTATCCTCTCTCCCCCTATCCTCTCCCCATCCTATCCTTCTTCCCCTATCCTATCCCCTCCCCCTATCCTATCCTCTCTCACCCCTATCCTCACCCCCTATCCTATCTTCTCCCCCTATCCTATCCTCTCTCACCCATATCCTCTTACCCCTATCCTCTCCCTCTATCCTATCCTCTCTCACCCCTATCCTCTCCCCTATCCTATCCTCTCTCACCCCTATCCTCTCACCCCTATCCTCTCCTCCCTATCCTCTCCTCCCCATCCTCTCCTCCCTATCCTCTCCACCCCTATCCTCGCCACCCCTATTCTCTCCCACCCCTATCCTCTCCACCCCTATCCTCTCCTCCCTATCTTCTCCACCCTATCCTCTCCCCCTATCCTATCCTCTCCCCCTATCCTATCCTCTCTCACCCCTATCCTCTCCCTATCCTATCCTCTCCCCCTATCCTATCCTCTCCCTATCCTATCCTCTCCCCCTATCCTCTCCCCCATCATATCCTCTCCCCCTATCCTATCCCTCCCCTATCCTATCCTCTCCCCCTATCCTATCCTCTCTCACCCCTATCCTCTCCCCCTATCCTATCTTCTCCCCCGTATCCTATACCTCTCACCCATATCCTCTCACCCCTATCCTCTCCCCCTATCCTATCCTCCCCCTATCCTATCCTCTCTCACCCCTATCCTCTCCACCCCAATCCTCTCCACCCCTATCCTCTCCACCCCTATCCTCTCCTCCCTATCCTCTCCACCTCCTATCCTCTCCCTTCCAATCCTCTCCATCTCCTATCCTCTCCCTTCCAATCCTCTCCACCTCCTATCCTCTCCCCATATCCTCTCCCCCAAATCCTTTCCCACCCTATCCTCTCCCCCTATCCTATCTCTCCCCCTATCCTATCCTCTCTCACCCCTATCCTCTCCCCTATCCTATCCTCTCACCCCTATCCTCTCCCCTATCCTATCCTCTCCCCCTATTCTATCCTCTCCCCATATCCTCTCCCCCTATCATATCCTCTCATCCTATCCTATCCTCTCCCCTTTCCTATCCTCTCCCCCATAACCTCTCCCCCCTATCCTATCCTCTCCCCCTATCCTATCCTCTCCCCCTATCCTATCCTCTCTCACCCCTATTCTCTCCCCCTATCCTATCCTCTCCCCCTATCCTATCCTCTCCCCTATCATATCCTCTCCCTATCCTTCCCCCATCCTATCCTCTCCCCCTATCCTATCCTCTCCCCCTATCCTATCCTCTCTCACCCCTATCCTCTCCCCCTATCCTATCTTCTCCCCCTATCATATCCTCTCTCACCCATATCCTCTCACCCCTATCCTCTCCCCCTATCCTATCCTCTCACCTATCCTATCCTCTCCCCCTATCCTATCCTCTCTCACCCCTATCCTCTCCCCCTATCCTCTCCCCCTTTTCCTATCCTCTCTCCCTATCCTATCCTCTCCCCCTATCCTATCCTCTCTCACCCCTATCCTCTCCACCCCTATCCTCTCCTCCCTATCCTCTCCTCCCATCCTCTCCTCCCCTATCCTCTCCACCCCTATCCTCGCCACCCCTATTCTCTCCACCCCTATCCTCTCCACCCCTATCCTCTCCTCCCTATCTTCTCCACCCTATCCTCTCCCCTATCCTATCCTCTCCCCCTATCCTATCCTCTCTCACCCCTATCCTCTCCCCCTATCCTATCCTCTCCCCTATCCTATCCTATCCTCTCTCCCCCTATCCTCTCCCCATCCTATCCTCTCCCCCTATCCTATCCCCTCCCCCTATCCTATCCTCTCCACCCCTATCCTCACCCCCTATCCTATCTTCTCCCCCTATCCTATCCTCTCTCACCCATATCCTCTTACCCCTATCCTCTCCCTCTATCCTATCCTCTCTCACCCCTATCCTCTCCCCTATCCTATACCTCTCTCACCCCTATCCTCTCCACCCCTATCCTCTCCTCCCTATCCTCTCCTCCCCATCCTCTCCTCCCTATCCTCTCCACCCCCTATCCTCGCCACCCCCTATTCTCCCCACCCTTATCCTCTCCACCCCTATCCTCTCCTCCCTATCTTCTCCACCCTATCCTCTCCCCCTATCCTATCCTCTCCCTATCCTATCCTCTCTCACCCCTATCCTCTTCCCCTATCCTATCCTCTCCCTATCCTATCCTCTCCCTATCCTATCCTCTCCCCCTATCCTCTCCCCCATCATATCCTACTTCCCCTATCCTATCCCCTCCCCTCTGCCTCTCCTCTCCCCCTATCCTATCCTCTCTCACCCCTATCCTCTCCCACCCCAATCCTCTCCCACCCCTATCCTCTCCACCCCTATCCTCTCCTCCCTATCCTCTCCACCTCCCTTATCCTCTCCCTTCCCAATCCTCTCCATCTCCTATCCTCTCCCTTCCAATCCTCTCCACCTCCTATCCTCTCCCCATATCCTCTCCCCAAATCCTTTCCCACCCTATCCTCTCCCCCTATCCTATACTCTCCCCCTATCCTATCCTCTCTCACCCCTATCCTCTCCCCCTATCCTATCCTCTCTCACCCCTATCCTCTCCCCTATCCTATCCTCTCCCCCCTATTCTATCCTCTCCCCATATCCTCTCCCCCTATCATATCCTCTCATCCTATCCTATCCTCTCCCTTCCTATCCTCTCCCCCATAACCTCTCCCCCTATCCTATCCTCTCCCCCTATCCTATCCTCTCCCCCTATCCTATCCTCTCTCACCCCTATTCTCTCCCCTATCCTATCCTCTCCCCCTATCCTATCCTCTCCCTATCATATCCTCTCCCCCTATCCTCTCCCCCATCCTATCCTCTCCCTATCCTATCCTCTCCCCCTATCCTATCCTCTCTCACCCCTATCCTCTCCCCTATCCTCTCCCCCTTTCCTATCCTCTCTCCCCTATCCTATCCTCTCCCCTATCCTATCCTCTCTCACCCCTATCCTCTCCACCCCTATCCTCTCCCACCCTCTATCCTCTCCTCCCTATCCTCTCCTCCCCATCCTCTCCTCCCTATCCTCTCCACCCCTATCCTCGCCACCCCCTCTCTCTTCCACCCCTATCCTCTCCACCCCTATCCTCTCCTCCCTATACTTATTTCCACCCTCTCCTTCTTTCCCCTATCCTATCCTCTCCCTATCCTATCCTCTCTCACCCCTATCCTCTCCCCTATCCTATCCTCTCCCTATCCTATCCTATCCTCTCTCCCCCTATCCTCTCCCCATCCTATCCTCTCCCCCTATCCTATCCCTCCCCCTATCCTATCCTCTCTCACCCCTATCCTCACCCCCCTATCCTATCTTCTCCCCCTATCCTATCCTCTCTCACCCATATCCCTCTTACCCCTATCCTCTCCCTCTATCCTATCCTCTCTCACCCCCTATCCTCTCCCCTATCCTATCCTCTCTCACCCCTATCCTCTCCACCCCTATCCTCTCCTCCCTATCCTCTCCTCCCCATCCTCTCCTCCCTATCCTCTCCACCCCTATCCTCGCCACCCTATTCTTCCACCCCTATCCTCTCCACCCCTATCCTCTCCTCCCCTATCTTCTCCACCCTATCCTCTCCCCTATCCTATCCTCTCCCCCTATCCTATCCTCTCTCACCCCTATCCTCTCCCCCTATCCTATCCTCTCCCCCTATCCTATCCTCTCCCCTATCCTATCCTCTCCCCCTATCCTCTCCCCATCATATCCTCTCCCTATCCTATCCCTCCCCCTATCCTATCCTCTCCCCCTATCCTATCCTCTCTCACCCCTATCCTCTCCCCCTATCCTATCTTCTCCCCGTATCCTATCCTCTCTCACCCATATCCTCTCACCCCTATCCTCTCCCTATCATATCCTCTCCCCCTATCCTATCCTCTCTCACCCCTATCCTCTCCCCCTATCATCTCCCCCTATCCTGTCCAATCTCCCCCTATCCTATCCTCCCCCTATCCTATCCTCTCTCACCCCTATCCTCTCCACCCCAATCCTCTCCACCCCTATCCTCTTCCCCACCCCTATCCTCTCCTCCCTATCCTCTCCACCTCCTATCCTCTCCCTTCCAATTCTCTCCATCTCCTATCCTCTCCCTTCCAATCCTCTCCACCTCCTATCCTCTCCCCATATCCTCTCCCCCAAATCCTTTCCCACCCTATCCTCTCCCCCTATCCTATACTCTCCCCCTATCCTATCCTCTCTCACCCCTATCCTCTCCCCCTATCCTATCCTCTCTCACCCCTATCCTCTCCCCTATCCTATCCTCTCCCCCTATTCTATCCTCTCTTCCCCCTATCATATCCTCTCATCCTATCCTATCCTCTCCCCCTATCCTATCCTCTCCCCATAACCTCTCCCCCTATCCTATCCTCTCCCCTATCCTATACCTCTCCCCCTATCCTATCCTCTCTCACCCCCTCTCTCCCCTATCCTATCCTCTCCCCCTATCCTATCCTCTCCCCTATCATACTCCTCTCCCCCTATCCTCTCCCCCATCCTATCCTCTCCCCCTATCCTATCCTCTCCCTATCCTATCCTCTCTCACCCCTATCCTCTCCCCCTATCCTATCTTCTCCCCCTATCATATCCTCTCTCACCCATATCCTCTCACCCCTATCCTCTCCCCCTATCCTATCCTCTCACCTATCCTATCCTCTCCCCTATCCTATCCTCTCTCACCCCTATCCTCTCCCCTATCCTCTCCCCTTTCCTATCCTCTCTCCCCCTATCCTATCCTCTCCCCCTATCCTATCCTCTCTCACCCCTATCCTCTCCACCCCTATCCTCTCCACCCCTATCCTCTCCTCCCTATCCTCTCCTCCCCATCCTCTCCTCCCCTATCCTCTCCACCCCTATCCTCGCCACCCTTATTCTCTCCACCCCTATCCTCTCCACCCCTATCCTCTCCTCCCTATCTTCTCCACCCTATCCTCTCCCCCTATCCTATCCTCTCCCCTATCCTATCCTCTCACCCCTATCCTCTACCCCTATCCTATCCTCTCCCCTATCCTATCCTCTCCCCTATCCTCTCCCCCATCCTATCCTCTCCCTATCCTATCCCCTCCCCCTATCCTATCCTCTCTCACCCCTATCCTCACCCCCTATCCTATCTTCTCCCCCTATCCTATCCTCTCTCACCCATATCCTCTTACCCCTATCCTCTCCCTCTATCCTATCCTCTCCTCACCCCTATCCTCTCCCCTATCCTATCCTCTCCCCCTATTCTATCCTCTCCCCATATCCTCTCCCCCTATCCTATCCTCTCATCCTATCCTATCCTCTCCCCCTATCCTCCTTCTTCCCCATAACCTCTCCCCTATCCTATCCTCTCCCTATCCTATCCTCTCCCTATCCTATCCTCTATCACCCCTATTCTCTCCCCCTATCCTATCCTCTCCCTATCCTATCCTCTCCCCTATCATATCCTCTCCCCCTATCCTCTCCCCATCCTATCCTCTCCCTATCCTATCCTCTCCCCTATCCCTATTACATGTACCTATCCTATCCTCTCTCACCCCTATCCTCTCCCCCTATCCTATCTTCTCCCCCTATCATATCCTCTCTCACCCATATCCTCTCACCCCTATCCTCTCCCCCTATCCTATCCTCTCACCCTCCTCTCCTCTTCCCCTATCCTATCCTCTCTCACCCCTATCCTCTCCCTATCCTCTCCCTTTCCTATCCTCTCTCCCCCTATCCTATCCTCTCCCCCTATCCTATCCTCTCTCACCCCTATCCTCTCCACCCCTATTCTCTCCTCCCTATCCTCCTCCCCATCCTCTCCTCCCTATCCTCTCCACCCCTAGCCTCGCCACCCCTATTCTCTCCACCCCTATCCTCTCCACCCCTATCCTCTCCTCCCTATCTTCTCCACCCTATCCTCTCCCCCTATCCTATCCTCTCTCACCCCTATCCTCTCCCCTATCCTATCCTCTCCCTATCCTATCCTATCCTTCTTCCCCTATCCTCTCCCCATCCTATCCTCTCCCCCTGTCCTATCCCCTCCCCCTATCCTATCCTCTCCCCCCTATCCTATCCTCTCTCACCCCTATCCTCACCCCCTATCCTATCTTCTCCCCCTATCCTATCCTCTCTCACCCATATCCTCTTACCCCTATCCTCTCCCTCTATCATATCCTCTCCCCTATCATATCCTCTCTCACCCCCTATCCTCTCCCCCTATCATCTCCCCCTATCCTATCCTCTCTCCCCCTATCCTATCCTCCCCCTATCCTATCCTCTCTCCCCCTATCCTCTCCCCCATCCTATCCTCTCCCCTATCCTATCCCCTCCCCTATCCTATCCTCTCTCACCCCTATCCTCACCCCCTATCCTATCTTCTCCCCCTATCCTATCCTCTCTCACCCATATCCTCTTACCCCTATCCTCTCCCTCTATCCTATCCTCTCTCACCCCTATCCTCTCCCCTATCCTATCCTCTCTCACCCCTATCCTCTCCACCCCTATCCTCTCCTCCCCTATCCTCTCCTCCCCATCCTCTCCTCCCTATCCTCTCCACCCCTATCCTCGCCACCCCTATTCTCTCCACCCCTATCCTCTCCACCCCTATCCTCTCCTCCCTATCTTCTCCACCCTATCCTCTCCCCCTATCCTATCCTCTCCCCTATCCTACTCCTCTCTCACCCCTATCCTCTCCCTATCCTATCCTCTCCCCCTATCCTCCTCTCCCCTATCCTATCCTCTCCCCCTATCCTCTCCCCATCATATCCTCTCCCCCTATCCTATCCCCTCCCCCTATCCTATCCTCTCCCCTATCCTATCCTCTCTCACCCCTATCCTCTCCCTATCCTATCTTCTCCCCCGTATCCTATCCTCTCTCACCCATATCCTCTTCACCCTTATCCTCTCCCCCTATCATATCCTCTCCCCCTATCCTATCCTCTCTCACCCCTATCCTCTCCCCTATCCTATCCTCTCCCCTATCCTATCCTCTCCCCTATCCTCTCCCCCATCATATCCTCTCCCCCTATCCTGTCCTACTCTCCCCCTATCCTATCCTCCCCCTATCCTATCCTCTCTCACCCCCTATCCTCTCCACCCCAATCCTCTCCACCCCTATCCTCTCCACCCCTATCCTCTCCTCCCTATCCTCTCCCACCTCCTATCCTCTCCCCTTCCAATTCTCTCCATCTCCTATCCTCTCCCTTCCAATCCTCTCCACCTCCTATCCTCTCCCCATATCCTCTCCCCCAAATCCTTTCCCACCCTATCCTCTCCCTATCCTATACTCTCCCCCTATCCTATCCTCTCTCACCCCCTATCCTCTCCCCCTATCCTATCCTCTTCTCACCCCTATCCTCTCCCCTATCCTATCCTCTCCCCCTATTCTATCCTCTCCCCCTATCATATCCTCTCATCCTATCCTATCCTCTCCCCCTATCCTATCCTCTCCCCCATAACCTCTCCCTATCCTATCCTCTCCCTATCCTATCCTCTCCCCCTATCCTATCCTCTCTCACCCCTATTCTCTCCCCCTATCCTATCCTCTCCCCCTATCCTATCCTCTCCCTATCATATCCTCTCCCCCTATCCTCTCCCCATCCTATCCTCTCCCCCTATCCTATCCTCTCCCCCTATCCTATCCTCTCTCACCCCTATCCTCTCCCCCTATCCTATCTTCTCCCCCTATCATATCCTCTCTCACCCCATATCCTCTCACCCCTATCCTCTCCCCCTATCCTATCCTCTCACCCTATCCTATCCTCTCCCCTATCCTATCCTCTCTCACCCCTATCCTCTTCCCCTATCCTCTCCCCCTTTTCCTATCCTCTCTCCCCCTATCCTATCCTCTCCCCCTATCCTATCCTCTCTCACCCCTATCCTCTCACCCCTATCCTCTCCACCCCTATCCTCTCCTCCCTATCCTCTCCTCCCCCCATCCTCTCCTCCCTATCCTCTCCACCCCTATCCTCGCCACCCCTATTCTCCACCCCTATCCTCTCCACCCCTATCCTCTCCTCCCTATCTTCTCCACCCTATCCTCTCCCCCTATCCTATCCTCTCCCCTATCCTATCCTCTCTCACCCCTATCCTCTACCCCTATCCTATCCTCTCCCTATCCTATCCTCTCCCCCTATCCTCTCCCCCATCCTATCCTCTCCCCTATCCTATCCCCTCCCCCTATCCTATCCTCTCTCACCCCTATCCTCACCCCCTATCCTATCTTCTTCCCCTATCCTATCCTCTCTCACCCATATCCTCTTACCCCTATCCTCTCCCTCTATCCTATCCTCTCTCACCCTCTCCTCTCCCCTATCCTATCCTCTCCCCCTATTCTATCCTCTCCCCATATCCTCTCCCCTATCCTATCCTCTCATCCTATCCTATCCTCTCCCCCTATCCTATCCTCTCCCCATAACCTCTCCCCCTATCCTATCCTCTCCCCTATCCTATCCTCTCCCCCTATCCTATCCTCTATCACCCCTATTCTCTCCCCCTATCCTATCCTCTCCCTATCCTATCCTCTCCCCTATCATATCCTCTCCCCTATCCTCTCCCCATCCTATCCTCTCCCCTATCCTATCCTCTCCCCCTATCCTATCATCTCCCCCTATCCTATCCTCTCTCACCCCTATCCTCTCCCCTATCCTATTTCTCCCCCTATCATATCCTCTCTCACCCATATCCTCTCACCCCTATCCTCTCCCCTATCCTATCCTCTCACCCTATCCTATCCTCTCTTCCCCCTATCCTATCCTCTCTCACCCCTATCCTCTCCCCTATCCTCTCCCCTTTCCTATCCTCTCTCCCCCTATCCTATCCTCTCCCTATCCTATCCTCTCTCACCCCTATCCTCTCCACCCCTCTCTTCTTCCTCCCTATCCTCTCCTCCCCATCCTCTCCTCCCTATCCTCTCCACCCCTAGCCTCGCCACCCCTATTCTCTCCACCCCTATCCTCTCCCCACCCCTATCCTCTCCTCCCCTATCTTCTCCACCCTATCCTCTCCCCCTATCCTATCCTCTCTCACCCCTATCCTCTCCCCTATCCTATCCTCTCCCCTATCCTATCCTATCCTCTCCCCCTATCCTCTCCCCATCCTACTCCTCTTCCCCTGTCCTATCCCCTTCCCCTATCCTATCCTCTCCCCTATATCCTCTCTCACCCCTATCCTCACCCCCTATCCTATCTCTTCCCCTATCCTATCCTCTCTCACCCATATCCTCTTACCCCTATCCTCTCCCTCTATCATATCCTCTCCCCTATCATATCCTCTCTCACCCCTATCCTCTCCCCCTATCATCTCCCCTTATCCTATCCTCTCTCCCCCTATCCTATCCTCCCCCTATCCTATCCTCTCTCACCCCTATCCTCTCCACCCCTATCCTCTCCACCCCTATCCTCTCCACCCCTATCCTCTCCTCCCTATCCTCTCCACCCCTATCCTCTCCACCCCTATCCTCTCCTCCCTATCCTATCCTCCCTATCCCTCTCCACCCTTCCTATCCTCTCCCTTCCAATCCTCTCCACCTCCTATCCTCTCCCTTCCAATCCTCTCCACCTCCTATCCTCTCCCCATATCCTCTCCCCCATATCCTTTCCCACCCTATCCTCTCCCCCTATCCTATCCTCTCTCACCCCTATCCTCTCCCCCTATCCTATCCTCTCCCCCTGTCCTATCCTCTCTCACCCCTATCCTCTCCCCTATCCTATCCTTTCCCTATCCTATACCTCTCCCCATATCCTCTCCCCCATATCCTCTCCCCCTATCCTATCCTCTCCCCCTATCCTATCCTCTCCCCCTATCCTATCCTCTCCCCATATCCTCTCCCCCTATCCTATCCTCTCCCTATCCTATCCTCTCCCCCTATCCTATCCTCTCTCACCCTATTCTCTCCCCTATCCTATCCTCTCCTCCTATCCTATCCTCTCCCCTATCAAATCCTCTCCCCCTATCCTGTCCCCCTATCCTATCCTCTCCCCCTATCCTATCCTCTCCCCTATTCTATCATCTCCCCCTATCCTATCCTCTCTCACCCTTATTCCTCTCCCCTCTCCTCTCTCTCCCCTTATCATATCCTCTCTCACCCATATACTCTCACACCTATCCCCTCCCCTATCCTATCCCTCTTCCCCTATCCTATCCTCTCCCTATCCTATCCTCTCTCACCCCTATCCTCTCCCCCTATGACCTACCCCTATTCTCTCCCCCTATCCTATCCTCTCCCCCTATCCTATCCTCTCCCCTATCATATCCTCTCCCCCTATCCTGTCCCTATCCTATCCTCTCCCCCTATCCTATCCTCTCCCCCTATCCTATCTTCTCCCCCTATCATATCCTCTCTCACACATATCCTCTCACCCCTATCCTCTCCCTATCCTATCCTCTCCCACTATCCTAAACTCTCCCCCTATCATATCCTCTCCCCCTATCTTATCCTCTCTCACCCCTATCCTCTCCCCTATCCTATCCCCCTATCCTATCCTCTCTCCCCCTATCCCTCTCCCTCCCCCTATCCTATCCTCTCCCCCTATCCTATCCTCTCTCACCCCTATCCTCTCCACCCCTATCCTCTCCACCCCTATCCTCTCCACCCCTACCCTCTCCACCCCTATCCTCTCCTCCCTATCCTCTCCACCCCTATCCTCTCCACCCCTATCCTCTCCTCCTATCCTCTCCTCCCTATCCTCTCCTCCCTATCCTTTCCTCCCCATCCTCTCCTCCCTATCCTCTCCACCCCTATCCTCGCCACCCCTATTCTCTCCCCACCCCTATCCTCTCCACCCCTATCCTCTCCTCCCTATCTTCTCCACCCTGTCCTCTCCCCCTATCCTATCCTCTCCCCCTATCCTTTCCTCTCTCACCCCTATCCTCTCCCGCTATCCTATACCTCTCCCTATCCTATCCTCTCCCCTATCCTATCCTCTCCCCCTATCCTCGCCCCCTATCCTATACCTCTCCCCTATCCTATCCTCTTCCCCTATCCTATCCTCTCCCCTATCCTATCCTCTCCCCCTATCCTATCCTCTCTCCCTATCCTATCCTCTCCCCCTATCCTCTCCCCCTATCCTATCCGCTCTCCCCTATCCTATCCTCTCCCCCTATCCTATCCTCTCCCCCTATCCTATCCTCTCTCACCCCTATCCTCTCCCACCCCTATCCTCTCCACCCCTATCCTCTCCACCCCTATCCTCTCCACCCCTATCCTCTCCAGCCCTATCCTCTCCTCCCCATCCTCTCCTCCCTATCCTCTCCACCCCTATCCTCGCCACCCCTATTCTCTCCACCCCTATCCTCTCCACCCCTATCCTCTCCTCCCTATCTTCTCTTCCCTATCCTCTCCCCCTATCCTATCCTCTCCCCCTATCCTATCCTCTCTCAACCCTATCCTCTCCCCCTTTCCTATCCTCTCCCCCTATCCTATCCTATCCTCTCCCTATCCTCTCCCCTATCCTCTCCCCCTATCCCATCCTCTCCCACTATCCTATCATCTCCCCCTATCCTATCCTCTCTCACCCCTATCCTCTCCCCCTATCCTATCTTCTCCCTATCCTATCCTCTCTCACCCATAGCCTCTCACCCCTATCCTCTCCCTCTATCATATCCTCTCCCCCTATCCGATCCTCTCTCACCCCTATCCTCTCCCCCTATCCTCTCCCCTTTCCTATCCTCTCTCCCCTATCCTATCCTCTCCCCCTATCCTATCCTCTCCCCCTATCCAATCCTCTCCTCCCCTATCCTCTCCACCCCTATCCTCTCCACCCCTATCCTCGCCACCCCTATCCTAGCCACCCCTATTCTCTCCCACCCATATCCTCTCCACCCCAATCCTCTCCTCCCTATCCTCTCCACCCCTATCTTCTCCACCCTATCCTCTCCCCCTATCCTATCCTCTCCCCCTATCCTATCCTCTCCCCCTATCCTATCCTCTCCCCTATCCTATCCTCTCCCCCTATCCTCTCCTCCTATCCTATCCTCTCCCCCTATCCTATCCTCTTCCCCTATCCTATCCTCTCCCCTATCCTATCCTCTCCCCTATCCTATCCTCTCTCACCCCTCTGCCTCTCCCCTGTCCTCTCCCCTATCCTCTCCTCTCTCACCCTATCCTATCCTCTCCCTATCCTATCCTCTCCCCTATCCTCTGTACCTTCTCTCACCCCTATCCTCTCCACCCCTATCCTCTCCACCCCTATCCTCTCCACCCCTATCCTCTCCTCCCCCTATCCTCTCCACCCCTATCCTCTCCTCCCTATCCTCTTCACCCCTATCCTCTCCACCCCTATCCTCTCCTCCCTATCCTCTCCTCCCTATCCTCTCCTCCCTATCCTTTCCTCCCCATCCTTCCTTCCTATCCTCTCCACCCCTATCCTCGCCACCCCTATTCTCTCCCAGCCCTATCCTCTCCGCCCTCTTCCTTCTCCTCCCTGTCTTCTCCGCCCCTATCCTCTCCCCCTATCCTATCCTCTCCCTATCCTTTCCTCTCTCACCCCTATCCTCTCCCGCTATCCTATCCTCTCCCCTATCCTATCCTCTCCCTATCCTCTCCTCTCCCCCTATCCTCTCCACCTATCCTATCCTCTCCCCCTATCCTATCCTCTTCCCCTATCCTATCCTCTCCCTATCCTATCCTCTCTTCCCCTATCCTATCCTCTCTCCCTATCCTATCCTCTCCCCCTATCCTATCCTCTCTCACCCCTATCCTCTCCCCTTTCCTATCCTCTCCCCCTATCCTATCCTATCCTCTCCCCTATCCTCTCCCCCTATCCTCTCCCTATCCCATCCTCTCCCCCTATCCTATCCTCTCCCCCTATCCTATCTTCTCCCCCTATCCTATCCTCGCTCACCCATATCCTCTCACCCCTATCCTCTCCCTCTATCATATCCTCTCCCCCTATCCTATCCTCTCTCACGCCTATCCTCTCCCCCTATCCTCTCCCCTTTCCTATCCTCTCTCCCCCTATCCTACCCTCTCCCCCTATCCTATCCTCTCCCCTATCCTATCCTCTCCCCCTATCCTATCCTCTCCTCCCTATCCTCTCCCCCTATCCTCTCTCACCCTATCCTATCCTCTCCCCTATCCTATCCTCTCCCCCTATCCTATCCTCTCTCACCCCTATCCTCTCCACCCCTATCCTCTCCCACCCCTATCCTCTCCACCCCTATCCTCTCCTCCCTATCCTATCCACCCCTATCCTCTCCTCCCTATCCTCTCCACCCCTATCCTCTCCACCCCTATCCTCTCCTCCCCTATCCTCTCCTCCCTATCCTCTCCTCCCTATCCTTTCCTCCCCATCCTCTCCTCCCCTATCCTCTCCACCCCTATCCTGACCACCCCTCTCTCTTAAACCCCTATCCTCACCACCCCCTATCCTCTCCTCCCTGTCTTCTCCACCCTATCCTCTCCCCCT
Organism: Oncorhynchus mykiss; assembly: GCF_057628025.1. NCBI lineage: Eukaryota > Metazoa > Chordata > Actinopteri > Salmoniformes > Salmonidae > Oncorhynchus > Oncorhynchus mykiss. Next base: position 81,009,423 of record NC_143037.1, read on the forward strand.
ATCCTATCCTCTCCCCCTATACCTTCCTCTCTCACCCCTATCCTCTCCCGCTATCCTATCCTCCCCCTATCCTATCCTCTCCCCTATCCTATCCTCTCCCTATCCTCTCCCCCTATCCTATCCTCTCCCTATCCTATCCTCTTCCCCTATCCTATCCTATCCTCTCCCCTATCCTATCCTCTCCCCCTATCCTATCCTCTCTCCCCCTATCCTATCCTCTCCCCCTATCCTCTCCCCCTATCCTATCCTCTCTCCCCCTATCCTATCCTCTCCCCCTATCCTATCCTCTCCCCCTATCCCATCCTCTCTCACCCCTATCCTCTCCACCCCTATCCTCTCCACCCCTATCCTTTCCACCCCTATCCTCTCCAGCCCTATCCTCTCCTCCCTATCCTCTCCTCCCCATCCTCTCCTCCCTATCCTCTCCTCCCTATCCTCTCCTCCCTATCCTTTCCTCCCCATCCTCTCCTCCCTATCCTCTCCACCCCTATCCTCGCCACCCCTATTCTCAAACCCCTATCCTCACCACCCCTATCCTCTCCTCCCTGTCTTCTCCACCCTATCCTCTCCCCTATCCTATCCTCTCCCCCTATCCTTTCCTCTCCCCCTATCCTATCCTCTCTCCCCCTATCCTATCCTCTCCCCTATCCTCTCCTCCCCTATCCTCTCCTCCCCATCCTCTCCTCCCTATCCTCTCCACCCCTATCCTCGCCACCCCTATTCTCTCCACCCCTATCCTCTCCACCCCTATCCTCTGCTCCCTATCTTCTCTTCCCTATCCTCTCCCCCTATCCTCTCCACCCTTATCCTCTCCACCCCTATCCTCTCCTCCCTATCCTATCCACCCCTATCCTCTCCCTCCCTATCCTCTCCACCCCTATCCTCTCCACCCCTATCCTCTCCTCCCTATCCTCTCCTCCCTATCCTCTCCTCCCTATCCTTTCCTCCCCATCCTCTCCTCCCTATCCTCACCACCCCTATCCTCTCCTCCCTGTCTTCTCACCCTATCCTCTCCCCTATCCTATCCTCTCCCCCTATCCTTTCCTCTCTCACCCCTATCCTCTCCCGCTATCCTATCCTCTCCCTATCCTATCCTCTCCCTATCCTATCCTCTCCCCCTATCCTCTCCCTATCCTATCCTCTCCCCCTATCCTATCCTCTTCCCCTATCCTATCCTATCCTCTCCCTATCCTATCCTCTCCCCCTATCCTATCCTCTCTCCCCCTATCCTATCCTCTCCCCCTATCCTCTCCCCTATCCTATCCTCTCTCCCCCTATCCTATCCTCTCCCTATCCTCTATCCTCTCCCCCTATCCCATCCTCTCTCACCCCTATCCTCTCCACCCCTATCCTCTCCACCCCTATCCTTTCCACCCCTATCCTCTCCAGCCCTATCCTCTCCTCCCTATCCTCTCCTCCCCATCCTCTCCTCCCTATCCTCTCCTCCTTATCCTCTCCTCCCTATCCTTTCCTCCCCATCCTCTCCTCCCTATCCTCTCCACCCCTATCCTCGCCACCCCTATTCTCTAAACCCCTATCCTCACCACCCCTATCCTCTCCTCCCTGTCTTCTCCACCCTATCCTCTCCCTCTATCCTATCCTCTCCCCCTATCCTTTCCTCTCTCACCCCTATCCTCTCCCGCTATCCTATCCTCTCCCCCTATCCTATCCTCTCCCCTATCCTATCCTCTCCCCCTATCCTCTCCCTATCCTATCCTCTCCCCCTATCCTATCCTCTTCCCCTATCCTATCCTATCCTCTCCCTATCCTATCCTCTCCCCCTATCCTATCCTCTCTCCCCCTATCCTCTGTCCTTCTTCCCCTATCCTCTCCTCCCTATCCTCTCCTCCCCATCCTCTCCTCCCTATCCTATCCACCCCTATCCTCTCCTCCCCTATCCTCTCCACCCCTATCCTCTCCACCCCTATCCTCTCCTCCCTATCCTCTCCTCCCTATCCTCTCCTCCCCTATCCTTTCCTCCCCATCCTCTCCTCCCTATCCTCTCCACCCCTATCCTCGCCACCCCTATTCTCTAAACCCCTATCCTCACCACCCCTATCCTCTCCTCCCTGTCTTCTCCACCCTATCCTCTCCCCCTATCCTATCCTCTCCCCCTATCCTTTCCTCTCTCACCCCTATCCTCTCCCGCTATCCTATCCTCTCCCCCTATCCTATCCTCTCCCCTATCCTATCCTCTCCCCCTATCCTCTCCCCCTATCCTATCCTCTCCCCCTATCCTATCCTCTTCCCCTATCCTATCCTATCCTCTCCCCTATCCTATCCTCTCCCCCTATCCTATCCTCTCTCCCCCTATCCTATCCTCTCCCCTGTCCTTCTTCCTCCCTATCCTCTCCTCCCCATCCTCTCCTCCCTATCCTCTCCACCCCTATCCTTCACCACCCTTCTCTCTCTTCCACCCCCTATCCTCTCCACCCCTATCCTCTCCTCCCTATCTTCTTCCCTCTATCCTCTCCCCCTATCCTATCCTCTCCCTATCCTATCCTCTCCCCCTATCCTATCCTCTCCCCCTATCCTATCCTCTCCTCCCTATCCTCTCCACCCCTATCCTCTCCCACCCCTATCCTCGCCACCCCCTATCCTAGCCACCCCTATTCTCTCCACCCATATCCTCTCCCCACCCCTATCCTCTCCTCCCTATCTTCTCCACCCTATCCTCTCCCCTATCCTATCCTCTCCCCTATCCTATCCTTCTTCCCCTATCCTCTCCCCCTATCCTATCCTACTCCCTATCCTATCCTCTCCCTATCCTATCCTCTCTCACCCCTATCCTCTCCACCCCTATCCTCTCCACCCCTATCCTTTCCACCCCTATCCTCTCCAGCCCTATCCTCTCCTCCCTATCCTCTCCTCCATCCTCTCCTCCCTATCCTCTCCTCCCCTATCCTCTCCTCCCTATCCTTTCCTCCCCATCCTCTCCTCCCCTATCCTCTCCACCCCTATCCTCGCCACCCCTATTCTCTAAACCCCTATCCTCACCACCCCTATCCTCTCCTCCCTGTCTTCTCCACCCTATCCTCTCCCCCTATCCTATCCTCTCACCCTATCCTTTCCTCTCTCACCCCTATCCTCTCCCGCTATCCTATCCTCTCCCCCTATCCTATCCTCTCCCCTATCCTATCCTCTCCCCCTATCCTCTCCCCCTATCCTATCCTCTCCCCCTATCCTATCCTCTTCCCCTATCCTATCCTATCCTCTCCCCTATCCTATCCTCTCCCCCTATCCTATCCTCTCTCCCCTTTCCTATCCTCTCCCCCTATCCTCTCCCCCTATCCTAACCTCTCTGCCCTATCCAATCCTATCCCCCTATCCTATCCTCTCCCCTATCCTATCCTCTCTCACCCCCTATCCTCTCCACCCCTATCCTCTCCACCCCTATCCTCTCCAGCCCTATCCTCTCCTCCCTATCCTCTCCTCCCCATCCTCTCCTCCCTATCCTCACCCCTATCCTCGCCACCCCTATTCTCTCCCACCCTCTCCTCTCCCTATCCTCTCCTCCCCTATCTTCTCTTCCCTATCACTCCCCTATCCTATCCTCTCCCTATCCTATCCTCTCTCACCCCTATCCTCTCCACCTTTCCTTTCCTCTCCCCCTATCCTATCCTATCCTCTCCCCTATCCATCCTCTCCCCTATCCTCTCCCCCTATCCCATCCTCTCCCCTATCCTATCATCTCCCCCTATCCTCTATCCTCTCTCACCCCTATCCTCTCCCCCTATCCTATCTTCTCCCCCTATCCTATCCTCTCTCACCCATATCCTCTCACCCTTATCCTCTCCCTATCATATCCTCTCCCCCTATCCTATCCTCTCTCACCCCTATCCTCTCCCCTATCCTCTCCCCTTTCCTATCCTCTCTCCCCCTATCCTATCCTCTCCCCCTATCCTATCCTCTCCCTATCCTCTGTCCTTCTTCCCCTATCCTATCCTCTCCTCCCTATCCTCTCCACCCCTATCCTCTCCACCCCTATCCTCGCCACCCCTATCCTAGCCACCCCTATTCTCTCCCACCCAAATCCTCTCCACCCCATCCTCTCCTCCTATCTTCTCCACCCTATCCTCCCCCTATCCTATCTTCTCCCTATCCTTTCCTCTTCACCCCTATCCTCTCCCTATCCTGTCCTTCTCCCCCTATCCTATCCTCTCCCCTATCCTATCCTCTCCCCCTATCCTCTCCTCCTATCCTATCCTCTTCCCCTATCCTATCCTCTCCCCTATCCTATCCTCTCCCCTATCCTATCCTCTCTCACCCCTCCTTCTTCCCCTGTCCTCTCCCCTATCCTATCCTCTCTCCCCCTATCCCTCTCCTTCTTCCCCTATCCTATCCTCTCCCCCTATCCTATCCTCTCTCACCCCTATCCTCTCCACCCCTATCCTCTCCACCCCTATCCTCTCCTCCCTATCCTCTCCACCCCTATCCTCTCCTCCCTATCCTCTCCACCCCTATCCTCTCCTCCTATTCTCTCCTCCCTATCCTCTCCTCCCTATCCTTTCCTCCCCATCCTCTCCTCCCTATCCTCTCCACCCCTATCCTCGCCACCCTTCTCTCTCTCCCACCCCATCCTCTCCACCCCTATCCTCTCCTCCCTATCTTCTCTTCCCTATCCTCTTCCCCTATCCTATCCTCTCCCTATCCCTGTCCTTCTTCTCACCCTATCCTCTCCCCTATCCTATCCTATCCTCTCCCCTATCCTCTCCCTATCCTCTCCCCCTATCCCATCCTCTCCCTATCCTATCCTCTCACCCCCTATCCTCTCCCCCTATCCTATCTTCTCCCCCTATCCCTGTCCTTCTTCTGGCCTGTCCTTCTCACCCCTATCCTCTCCTATCATATCCTCTCCCCCTATCCTATCCTCTCTCACCCCTATCCTCTCCCCTATCCTTCCCCCTTTCCTATCCTCTCTCCCCCTATCCTATCCTCTTCCCCTATCCTATCCTATCCTCTCCCCTATCCTATCCTCTCCCCTATCCTATCCTCTCTCCCCCTATCCTATCCTCTCCCCCTATCCTCTCCTCCCTATCCTCTCCTCCCCATCCTCTCCTTCCCTATCCTCTCCACCCCTATCCTCGCCACCCCTATTCTCTCCACCCCTATCCTCTCCACCCCTATCCTCTCCTCCCTATCTTCTCTTCCCTATCCTCTCCCTATCCTATCCTCTCCCCTATCCTATCCTCTCCCCCTATCCTATCCTCTCCCCCTATCCTATCCTCTCCTCCCTATCCTCTCCACCCCTATCCTCTCCCACCCCTATCCTCGCCACCCCTATCCCTCACCACCCCTATTCTCTCCCACCCATATCCTCTCCACCCCTATCCTCTCCTCCCTATCTTCTCCACCCTATCCTCTCCCCTATCCTATCCTCTCCCCCTATCCTATCCTCTCCCCTATCCTCTCCCCCTATCCTATCCTCTCTCCCCCTATCCTATCCTCTCCCCCTATACCTATCCTCTCCCCCTATCCTATCCTCTCTCACCCCTATCCTCTCCACCCCTATCCTCTCCACCCCTATCCTTTCCACCCCTATCCTCTCCAGCCCTATCCTCTCCTCCCTATCCTCTCCTCCCCATCCTCTCCTCCCTATCCTCTCCTCCCTATCCTCTCCTCCCTATCCTTTCCTCCCCATCCTCTCCTCCCTATCCTCTCCACCCCTATCCTCGCCACCCCTATTCTCTAAACCCCTATCCTCACCACCCCCTATCCTCTCCTCCCTGTCTTCTCCACCCTATCCTCTCCCCCTATCCTATCCTCTCACCCTATCCTTTCCTCTCTCACCCCTATCCTCTCCGCTATCCTATCCTCTCCCCCTATCCTATCCTCTCCCCTATCCTATCCTCTCCCCCTATCCTCTCCCCCTATCCTATACCTCTCCCTATCCTATCCTCTTTCCCTATCCTATCCTATCCTCTCCCCTATCCTATCCTCTCCCCCTATCCTATCCTCTCTCCCCCTTCCTATCCTCTCCCCCCTATCCTCTCCCCCTATCCTATCCTCTCTCCCCCTATCCTATCCTATCCCCCTATCCTATCCTCTCCCCCCTATCCTATCCTCTCTCACCCCTATCCTCTCCACCCCTATCCTCTCCACCCCTATCCTCTCCCAGCCCTATCCTCTCCTCCCTATCCTCTCCTCCCCATCCTCTCCTCCCTATCCTCTCCACCCCTATCCTCGCCACCCCTATTCTCTTCCACCCCTATCCTCTCCACCCCTATCCTCTCCTCCCTATCTTCTCTTCCCTATCCTCTCCCCCTATCCTATCCTCTCCCCCTATCCTATCCTCTCTCACCCCTATCCTCTCCCCCTTTCCTTTCCTCTCCCCCTATCCTATCCTATCCTCTCCCCTATCCTCTCCCCCGATCCTCTCCCCCTATCCCATCCTCTCCCTATCCTATCATCTACCCTTATCCTATCCTCTCTCACCCCTATCCTCTCCCCCTATCCTATCTTCTCCCCCTATCCTATCCTCTCTCACCCATATCCTCTCACCCCTATCCTCTCCCTCTATCATATCCTCTCCCCTATCCTATCCTCTCTCACCCCCTATCCTCTCCCCCTATCCTCTCCCCTTTCCTATCCTCTCTCCCCTATCCTATCCTCTCCCCCTCCTATCCTCTCCCCCTATCCTATCCTCTCCCCCTATCCTATCCTCTCCTCCTTATCCTCTCCACCCCTATCCTCTCCACCCCTATCCTCGCCACCCCTATCCTAGCCACCCCTACTCTCTCCACCCAAATCCTCTCCACCCCATCCTCTCCTCCCTATCTTCTCCACCCTGTCCTCTCTCCCCCTATCCTATCTTCTCCCCCTATCCTTTCCTCTTTCACCCCTATCCTCTTCCCCTATCCTATCCTCTCCCCCTATCCTATCCTCTCCCTATCCTATCCTCTCCCTATCCTCTCCTCCTATCCTATCCTCTCCCCCTATCCTATCCTCTCCCTATCCTATCCTCTCCCCCTATCCTATCCTCTCTCACCCCTATCCTCTCCCTGTCCTCTCCCCCTATCCTATCCTCTCTCCCCCTATCCTATCCTCTTCCCCCTATCCTATCCTCTCCCCCTATCCTATCCTCTCTCACCCCTATCCTCTCCACCCCTATCCTCTCCACCCCTATCCTCTCCACCCCTATCCTCTCCTCCCTATCCTCTCCACCCCTATCCTCTCCTCCCTATCCTCTCCACCCCTATCCTCTCCTCCCTATCCTCTCCTCCCTATCCTCTCCTCCCCTATCCTTTCCTCCCCATCCTCTCCTCCCTATCCTCTCCACCCCTATCCTCGCCACCCTTACTCTCTCCACCCCATCCTCTCCACCCCTATCCTCTCCTCCCTATCTTCTCTTCCCTATCCTCTCCCCCTATCCTATCCTCTCCCCCTATCCTATCCTCTCTCACCCCCTATCCTCTCCCCCTATCCTATCCTATCCTCTCCCCTATCCTCTCCCCCTATCCTCTCCCTATCCCATCCTCTCCCCCTATCCTATCCTCTCTCACCCCTATCCTCTCCCCCTATCCTATCTTCTCCCCCTATCCTATCCTCTCTCACCCATATCCTCTCACCCCTATCCTCTCCCTCTATCATATCCTCTCCCCCTATCCTATCCTCTCTCACCCCTATCCTCTCCCCTATCCTCTCCCTTTCCTATCCTCTCTCCCCCTATCCTATCCTCTCCCCCTATCCTATCCTCTCCCCCTATCCTATCCTCTCCCCTATCCTATCCTCTCCTCCCTATCCTCTCACCCCTATCCTCTCCACCCCTATCCTCGCCACCCCTATCCTAGCCACCCCTATTCTCTCCACCCATATCCTCTCCACCCCTATCCTCTCCTCCCTATCTTCTCCACCCTCTACCTCTCCCCTATCCTATCCTCTTCCCCTATCCTTTCCTCTCTCACCCCTATCCTCTCCCCTATCCTATCCTCTCCCCTATCCTCTCCTCTTCCCCTATCCTATCCTCTCCCCTATCCTCTCCTCCTATCCTATCCTCTCCCTATCCTATCCTCTCCCTATCCTATCCTCTCCCTATCCTATCCTCTTCCCCTATCCTATCCTCTCTCACCCCTATCCTCTCCCTGTCCTCTCCCTATCCTATCCTCTCTCCCCCTATCCTATCCTCTCCCCCTATCCTATCCTCTCCCCTATCCTATCCTCTCTCACCCCTATCCTCTCCACCCCTATCCTCTCCACCCCTATCCTCTCCACCCCTATCCTCTCCTCCCTATCCTCTCCACCCCTATCCTCTCCACCCCTATCCCTATCCTCTCCTCCCTATCCTCTCCTCCTATCCTCTCCTCCCTATCCTCTCCTCCCCATCCTCTCCTCCCTATCCTCTCCACCCCTATCCTCGCCACCCCTATTCTCTCCCACCCCTATCCTCTCCACCCCTATCCTCTCCTCCCTGTCTTTCTCCACCCTATCCTCTCCCCTCTCCTATCCTCTCCCTATCCTTTCCTCTCTCACCCCTATCCTCTCCCGCTATCCTATAATCTCCCCCTATCCTATCCTCTCCCTATCCTATCCTCTCCCCTATCCTCTCCCCCTATCCTATCCTCTCCCTGCTCCTATCCTCTTCCCCTATCCTATCCTCTCCCCTATCCTATCCTCTCCCCCTATCCTATCCTCTCTCCCCCTATCCTATCCTCTCCCCCTATCCTCTCCCCCTATCCTATCCTCTCTCCCCTATCCTATCCTCTCCCTATCCTATCCTCTCCCCCTATCCTATCCTCTCTCACCCCTATCCTCTCCACCCCTATCCTCTCCACCCTTATCCTCTCCCCACTATCCTCCCCACCCCTATCCTCTCCTCCCTATCCTCTCCTCCCCATCCTCTCCTCCCCTATCCTCTCCACCCCTATCCTCGCCACCCCTATTCTCTCCACCCCTATCCTCTCCACCCCTATCCTCTCCTCCTATTTTACTTCCCTATCCTCTCCCCCTATCCTATCCTCTCCCTATCCTATCCTCTCTCACCCCTATCCTCTCCCCTTCCTATCCTCTCCCTATCCTATCCTATCCTCTCCCCTATCCTCTCCCCTATCCTCTCCCCCTATCCCATCCTCTCCCCCTATCCTATCCTCTTCCCCTATCCTATCCTCTTTCCCTATCCTATCCTCTCCCCTATCCTATCCTCTCCCTATCCTATCCTCTCTCCCCCTATCCTATCCTCTCCCCCTATCCTCTCCCCCTATCCTATCCTCTCTCTCCCTATCCTATCCTCTCCCCTATCCTATCCTCTCCCCCTATCCTATCCTCTCTCACCCCTATCCTCTCCACCCCTATCCTCTCCACCCCTATCCTCTCCACCCCTATCCTCTCCACCCCTATCCTCTCCTCCCTATCCTCTCCTCCCCATCCTCTCCTCCCTATCCTCTCCACCCCTATCCTCTCCACCCCTATCCTCTCCTCCCTATCCTCTCCACCCCTATCCTCTCCTCCCTATCCTCTCCACCCCTATCCTCTCCCACCCCTATCCTATCCTCTCCCTCCCTATCCTCTCCTCCCCTATCCTCTCCTCCCTATCCTTTCCTCCCCATCCTCTCCACCCCTATCCTCTCCTCCCTATCCTCTCCTCCCTATCCTTTCCTTCCCTATCCTCTCCACCCCTATCCTCGCCACCCCTATTCTCTCCACCCCTATCCTCTCCACCCCTATCCTCTCCTCCCTGTCTTCTCCACCCTATCCTCTCCCCTATCCTATCCTCTCCCCCTATCCTTTCCTCTCTCACCCCTATCATCTCCCCTATCCTATCCTCTCCCCTATCCTATCCTCTCTCCCCCTATCCTATCCTCTCCCCCTATCCTCTCCCCTATCCTATCCTCTCTCCCCCTATCCTATCCTCTCCCCCTATCCTATCCTCTCCCCCTATCCTATCCTCTCTCACCCCTATCCTCTCCACCCCTATCCTCTCCACCCCTATCCTCTCCACCCCTATCCTCTCCACCCCTATCCTCTCCTCCCCTATCCTCTCCTCCCCCATCCTCTCCTCCCTATCCTCTCCACCCCTATCCTCGCCACCCCTATTCTCTCCACCCCTATCCTCTCCACCCCTATCCTCTCCTCCCTCTATCTTCTCTCTCCCTATCCTCTCCCCCTATCCTATCCTCTCCCCCTATCCTATCCTCTCTCACCCCTATCCTCTCCCCCTATCCTACTCCTATCCTCTCCCCCTATCCTCTCCCCCTATCCTCTCCCCTATCCCATCCTCTCCCCCCTATCCTATCATCTCCCCCTATCCTATCCTCTCTCACCCCTATCCTCTCCCCCTATCCTATCTTCTCCCCCTATCCTATCCTCTCTCACCCATATCCTCTCACCCCTATCCTCTCCCTCTATCATATCCTCTCCCCCTATCCTATCCTCTCTCACACCTATCCTCTCCCCCTATCCTCTCCCCCGTTCCTATCCTCTCTCCCCCTATCCTATCCTCTCCCCCTATCCTATCCTCTCCCCCTATCCTATCCTCTCCCCCTATCCTATCCTCTCCTCCCTATCCTCTCCACCCCTATCCTCTCCACCCCTATCCTCGCCACCCCTATCCTAGCCACCCCTCTCTCCACCCAGTATCCTCTCCACCCCTCTGTTTCCTTCTCCTCCCTATCTTCTCCACCCTATCCTCTCCCCCTATCCTATCCTCTCCCCCTATCCTTTCCTCTCTCACCCCTATCCTCTCCCCCTATCCTATCCTCTCCCCTATCCTATCCTCTCCCCTATCCTATCCTCTCCCCCTATCCTCTCCTCCTATCCCTCTCCTCTCCCCCTATCCTATCCTCTTCCCCTATCCTATCCTCTCCCCTATCCTATCCTCTCCCCTATCCTATCCTCTCCCCCTATCCTATCCTCTCTCACCCCTATCCTCTCCCCCTGTCCTCTCCCCCTATCCTATCCTCTCTCCCCCTATCCTATCCTCTCCCCTATTCATATCCTCTCCCCTATCCTATCCTCTCTCACCCCTATCCTCTCCACCCCTATCCTCTCCCACCCTTATCCTCTCCACCCCTATCCTCTCCTCCCCTATCCTCTCCACCCCTATCCTCTCCAGCCCTATCCTCCCTATCCTCTCCTCCCTATCCTTTCCTCCCCATCCTCTCCTCCCTATCCTCTCCCACCCCTATCCTCGCCACCCCCTATTCTCTCCACCCCCTATCCTCTCCCCACCCCTATCCTCTCCTCCCTGTCTTCTCCCACCCCTATCCTTCTTTCCCCTATCCTATCCTCTCCCCTATCCTTTCCTCTCTCACCCCTATCCTCTCCCCGCTATCCTATAATCTCCTATCCTATCCTCTCCCCCTCCTGCTGCTTCCTCTTCCCCCTATCCTCTCCCTTATCCTATCCTCTCCCCCTATCCTATCCTCTTCCCCTATCCTACTACCTACTCCCCTATCCTATCCTCTCCCCTATGCCCTCTCCTCTCTCCCTATCCTATCCTCTTCCCTATCCTATCCTCTCTCCCCTATCCTATCCTCTCCCCCTATCCTATCCTCTCCCCCTATCCTATCCTCTCTCACCCCCTATCCTCTCCACCCCTATCCTCTCCACCCCCTATCCTCTCCACCCCTATCCTCTCCACCCCTATCCTCTCCTCCTCCCTATCCTCTCCTCCCCATCCTCTCCTCCCTATCCTCTCCACCCCTATCCTTCGCCACCCCTATTCTCTCCACCCCTATCCTCTCCACCCCTATCCTCTCCTCCCTATCTTCTCTCCCTATCCTCTCCCCTATCCTATCCTCTCCCCCTATCCTATCCTCTCTCACCCCTATCCTCTCCCCTTTCCTATCCTCTCCCCCTATCCTATCCTATCCTCTTCCCCTATCCTCTCCCCCTATCCTCTCCCCCTATCCCATCCTCTCCCCCTATCCTATCCTCTCCCCCTATCCTATCCTCTTCCCCTATCCTATCCTCTCCCCTCTATCCTATCCTCTCCCTATCCTATCCTCTCTCCCCCTATCCTATCCTCTCCCCCTATCCTCTCTTCCCCCTATCCTATCCTCTCTCCCCCTATCCTATCCTCTCCCCTCTATCCTATCCTCTCCCCTATCCTATCCTCTCTCACCCCTATCCTCTCCACCCCTATCCTCTCCACCCCTATCCTCTCCACCCCTATCCTCTCCACCCCTATCCTCTCCTCCCTATCCTCTCCTCCCCATCCTCTCCTCCCTATCCTCTCCACCCCTATCCTCTCCACCCTATCCTCTCCTCCCTATCCTCTCCACCCCTATCCTCTCCTCCCCTATCCTCTCCACCCCTATCCTCTCCACCCCTATCCTATCCTCTCCTCCCTATCCTCTCCTCCCTATCCTCTCCTCCCTATCCTCTCCTCCCTATCCTTTCCTCCCCATCCTCTCCACCCCTATCCTCTCCTCCCTATCCTCTCCTCCCTATCCTTTCCTCCCTATCCTCTCCACCCCTATCCTCGCCACCCCTATTCTCTCCACCCCCTATCCTCTCCACCCCTATCCTCTACACTCCTGTCTTCTCCACCCCTGTCCTCTTCCCCTATCCTATCCTCTCCCCCTATCCTTTCCTCTCTCACCCTCTTCCTCTCTCCCGCTATCCTATCATCTCCCCCTATCCTATCCTCTCCCCTATCCTCCTCCTTCTTCCCCTATCCTATCCTCTCTCCCCCTATCCTATCCTCTCCCCCTATCCTCTCCCTATCCTATCCTCTCTCCCCCTATCCTATCCTCTCCCCCTATCCTATCCTCTCCCCTATCCTATCCTCTCTCACCCCTATCCTCTCCACCCCTATCCTCTCCACCCCTATCCTCTCCCACCCCTATCCTCTCCACCCCTATCCTCTCCTCCCTATCCTCTCCTCCCCATCCTCTCCTCCCTATCCTCTCCACCCCTATCCTCGCCACCCCTATTCTCTCCCCACCCCTATCCTCTCCACCCCTATCCTCTCCTCCTCTGTTCTCTTCCCTATCCTCTCCCCCTATCCTATCCTCTCCCCCTATCCTATCTTCCTTCTCACCCCTATCCTCTCCCCCTATCCTATCCTATCCTCTCCCCTATCCTCTCCCCCTATCCTCTCCCCGTTCCTATCCTCTCTCCCCCTATCCTATCCTCTCCCTATCCTATCCTCTCCCCTATCCTATCCTCTCCCCTATCCTCTCCTCCCTATCCTCTCCACCCCTATCCTCTCCACCCCTATCCTCGCCACCCCTATCCTAGCCACCCCTATTCTCTCCACCCATATCCTCTCCACCCCTATCCTCTCCTCCCTATCTTCTCCACCCTATCCTCTCCCTATCCTATCCTCTCCCCCTATCCTTTCCTCTCTCACCCCCTATCCTCTCCCCCTATCCTATCCTCTCCCCCTATCCTATCCTCTCCCCTATCCTATCCTCTCCCCCTATCCTCTCCTCCTATCCTATCCTCTCCCCCTATCCTATCCTCTTCCCTATCCTATCCTCTCCATCCTCTCTCTCTCTCCTATCCTCTCCCCCTATCCTATCCTCTCTCACCCCTATCCTCTCCCCCTGTCCTCTCCCCTATCCTATCCTCTCTCCCCCTATCCTATCCTCTCCCTATTCATATCCTTCTTCCCCTATCCTATCCTCTCTCACCCCTATCCTCTCCACCCCTATCCTCTCCACCCCCTATCCTCTCCACCCCTATCCTCTCCTCCCTATCCTCTCCACCCCTATCCTCTCCAGCCCTATCCTCTCCTCCCTATCCTCTCCTCCCCATCCTCTCCTCCCTATCCTCTCCACCCCTATCCTCGCCACCCCTATTCTCTCCACCCCTATCCTCTCCACCCCTATCCTCTCCCTCCCTATCTTCTCTTCCCTATCCTCTCCCCTATCCTATCCTCTCCCCCTATCCTATCCTCTCTCATCCCTATCCTCTCCCCTTCCTATCCTCTCCCCCTATCCTATCCTATCCTCTCCCTATCCTCTCCAGCCCTATCCTCTCCTCCCTATCCTCTCCTCCCCATCCTCTCCTCCCCTATCCTCTCCACCCCTATCCTCGCCACCCCTCTCTCTCCCACCCCTATCCTCTCCACCCCTATCCTCTCCTCCCTATCTTCTCTTCCCTATCCTCTCCCCCTATCCTATCCTCTCCCCCTATCCTATCCTCTGCTAGCCCCTATCCTCTCCCCTTTCCTATCCTCTCCCCCTATCCTATCCTATCCTCTCCCCTATCCTCTCCCCCTATCCTCTCCCCCTATCCCATCCTCTCCCCCTATCCTATCATCTCCCCCTATCCTATCCTCTCTCACCCCTATCCTCTAACCCTATCCTATCTTCTCCCCCTATCCTATCCTCTCTCACCCATATCCTCTCACCCCTATCCTCTCCCTCTATCATATCCTCTCCCCCTATCCTATCCTCTCTCACCCCTATCCTCTCCCCCCTATCCTCTCCCCCTTTCCTATCCTCTCTCCCCCTATCCTATCCTCTCCCCTATCCTATCCTCTCCCCCTATCCTATCCTCTCCCCCTATCCTATCCTCTCCTCCCTATCCTCTCCACCCCTATCCTCTCCACCCTGTTACCTGACCACCCCTCTCTCTCCCACCCATATCCTCTCCACCCTTATCCTCTCCTCCCTATCTTCTCCACCCTATCCTCTTCCCTATCCTATCCTCCCCCTATCCTTTCCTCTCTGGCCCTATCCTCTCTCCCCCTATGCCTGTCCTTCTTCCCCTATCCTATCCTCTCCCCTATCCTATCCTCTTCCCCTATCCTCTCCTCCTATCCTATCCTCTCCCCGTATCCTATCCTCTTCCCCTATCCTATCCTCTCCCCTATCCTATCCTCTCCCCTATCCTATCCTCTCCCCCTATCCTATCCTCTTCTCCCCCTATCCTATCCTCTCCCCCTATCCTATCCTCTCCCCCTATCCTATCCTCTCCCTATCCTATCCTCTCCCTATCCTATCCTCTCTCACCCCTATCCTCTCCACCCCTATCCTCTCCACCCCCTATCCTCTCCACCCCTATCCTCTCCTCCCTATCCTCTCCACCCCTATCCTCTCCCCTCCCTCCTCTTCCTCCCTATCCTCCTTCCCCATCCTCTCCTCCCTATCCTCTCCACCCCTATCCTCGCCACCCCTATTCTCTCCACCCCTATCCTCTCCACCCCTATCCTCTCCTCCCTATCTTCTCTTCCCTATCCTCTCCCCCTATCCTATCCTCTCCCCCTATCCTATCCTCTCTCACCCCTATCCTCTCCCCTTTCCTATCCTCTCCCTATCCTATCCTATCCTCTCCCCTATCCTCTCCCCTATCCTCTCCCTATCCATCCTCTCCCCCTATCCTATCATCTCCCCCTATCCTATCCTCTCTCACCCCTATCCTCTCCCCATCCTATCTTCTCCCCCTATCCTATCCTCTCTCACCCATATCCTCTCACCCCTATCCTCTCCCTCTATCATATCCTCTCTCCCCTATCCTATCCTCTCTCACCCCTATCCTCTCCCCCTATCCTCTCCCCTTCCCCATCCTCTCTCCCCTATCCTATCCTCTCCCCCTATCCTATCCTCTCCCCCTATCCTATCCTCTCCCTCCCTATCCTCTCCACCCCTATCCTCTCCACCCTATCCTCTCCACCCCTATCCTCTCCACCCCTATCCTCTCCCCACCCCTATCCTCTCCTCCCTATCCCCTCCACCCCTATCCTCTCCACCCCTATCCTCTCTTCCCCTATCCTCTCCACCCCTATCCTCTCCTCCCTATCCTCTCCACCCCTATCATCTCCTCCTCTATCCTATCCTCTCCTCCCTATCCTCTCCACCCCTATCCTCTCCAACCCTATCCTCTCCACCCCTATCCTCTCCTCCCTATCCCCTCCACCCCTATCCTCTCCACCCTTATCCTCTCTTCCCTATCCTCTCCACCCCTATCCTCTCCTCCCTATCCTCTCCACCCCTATCCTCTCCACCTCTATCCTATCCTCTCCTCCCTATCCTCTCCACCCCTATTCCTCTCCATCCTTATCCTCTCCACCCCTATCCTCTCCACCCCTATGCTCTCCTCCCCTATCATCTCCTCCCTATCCTATCCTCTCCCCCTATCCTATCCTCTCACACCCCTATCCTCTCCCACCCCTATCCTCTCACACCCCTATCCTCGCCACCCCAATCCTCTCTCACCCCATATCCTCTCACCCCCTATCCTCTCCCTCTATCATATCCTCTCCCCCTATCCTATCCTCTCTCACCCCTATCCTCTCCCCCTATCCTCTCCCCTTTCCTATCCTCTCTCCCCCTCTGCTCCTTCTTCCCCTATCCTATCCTCTCCTCCCTATCCTCTCCACCCCTATCCTCTCCACCCTATCCTCTCCACCCCTATCCTCTCACCCCTATCCTCGCCACCCCTATTCTCTCCACCCATATCCTCTACCACCCCTATCCTCTCCTCCCTATCTTCTCCACCCTATCCTCTCCCCCTATCCTATCCTCTCCCCCTATCCTTTCCTCTCTCACCCCTATCCTCTCCCCATATCCTATCCTCTCCCCCTATCCTATCCTCTCCCCTATCCTATCCTCTCCCCCTATCCTCTCCTCCTATCCTATCCTCTCCCCCTATCCTATCCTCTTCCCCTATCCTATCCTCTCCCCTATCCTATCCTCTCCCTATCCTCTCTCCTCTCCCCCTATCCTATCCTCTCTCACCCCTATCCTCTCCCCCTGTCCTCTCCCCATATCCTATCCTCTCTCCCTATCCTATCCTCTCCCCCTATCCTATCCTCTCCCCCTATCCTATCCTCTCTCACCCCTATCCTCTCCACCCCTATCCTCTCCACCCCTATCCTCTCCACCCCTATCCTCTCCTCCCTATCCTCTCCACCCCTATCCTCTCCAGCCCTATCCTCTCCTCCCTATCATCTCCTCCCCATCCTCTCCTCCCTATCCTCTCCACCCCTATCCTCGCCACCCCTATTCTCTCCACCCCTATCCTCTCCACCCCTATCCTCTCCTTCCTATCTTCTCTTCCCTATCCTCTCCCCCTATCCTGTCTCCTTCTTCCCCTGTCCTATCCTCTCCCCTTCCTATCCTCTCCCCCTATCCTATCCTATCCTCTCCCCTATCCTCTCCCCCTATCCTCTCCCCCTATCCATCCTCTCCCCCTATCCTATCATCTCCCCCTATCCTATCCTCTCTCACCCCTATCCTCTCCCCCTATCCTATCTTCTCCCCTATCCTATCCTCTCTCACCCATATCCTCTCACCCCTATCCTCTCCCTCTATCATATCCTCTCCCCCTATCCTATCCTCTCTCACCCCTATCCTCTCCCCCTATCCTCTCCCCTTCCTATCCTCTCCCCCTATCCTATCCTCTCCCCCTATCCTATCCTCTCCCCCTATCCCATCCTCTCCTCCCTATCCTCTCCACCCCTATCCTCTCCACCCCTATCCTCTCCACCCCTATCCTCTCCTCCCTATCCCCTCCACCCCTATCCTCTCCACCCCTATCCTCTCTTCCCCTATCCTCTCCACCCCTATCCTCGCCTCCCTATCCTCTCCACCCCTATCATCTCCTCCTCTATCCTATACCTCTCCTCCCTATCCTCTCCACCCCTATCCTCTCCAACCCTATCCTCTCCACCCCTATCCTCTCCTCCCTGTCCCCTCCACCCCTATCCTCTCCACCCCTATCCTCTCTTCCCCTATCCTCTCCACCCCTATCCTCTCCTCCCTATCCTCTCCACCCCTATCCTCTCCACCTCTATCCTATCCTCTCCACCCCTATCCTCTCCTCCCTATCTTCTCTTCCCTATCCTCTCCCCCTATCCTATCCTCTCCCCCTATCCTATCCTCTCTCACCCCTATCCTCTCCCCTTTTCCTATCCTCTCCCCCTATCCTATCCCATCCTCTCCCTATCCTCTCCCCTATCCTCTCCCTATCCATCCTCTCCCTATCCTATCATCTCCCCTATCCTATCCTCTCTCACCCCATATCCTCTCACCCCTATCCTCTCCCTCTATCATATCCTCTCCCCCTATCCTATCCTCTCTCACCCCTATCCTCTCCCCCTATCCTCTCCCCCTATCCTATCCTCTCCCCCTATCCTATCCTCTCCTCCCTATCCTCTCCACCCCTATCCTCTCCACCCTATCTTCTCCACCCCTATCCTCTCCACCCCTATCCTCTCCAACCCTATCCTCTCCTCCCTATCCCTCCACCCCTATCCTCTCCACCCCTATCCTCTCTTCCCCTATTCTCTCCCACCCCTATCCTCTCCTCCCTATCCTGTCCACCCCTATCATCTCCTCCTCTATCCTATCCTCTCCTCCCTATCCTCTCCACCCCTATCCTCTCCAACCCTATCCTCTCCACCCCTATCCTCTCCTCCCTATCCCCAGCCCCACCCCTATCCTCTCCACCCCTATCCTCTCTTCCCCTATCATCTCCCCTATCCTATCCTCTCCCCCTATCCTATCCTCTCTCCCCCTATCCTATCCTCTCCCCCTATCCTCTCCCCCTATCCTCTGTACCCTCTCTCCCCCTATCCTATCCTCTCCCCCTATCCTATCCTCTCCCCCTATCCTATCCTCTCTCACCCCTATCCTCTCCACCCCTATCCTCTCCACCCCTATCCTCTCCACCCCTATCCTCTCCACCCCTATCCTCTCCTCCCTATCCTCTCCTCCCCATCCTCTCCTCCCTATCCTCTCCACCCCTATCCTCGCCACCCCTATTCTCTCCACCCCTATCCTCTCCACCCCTATCCTCTCCTCCCTATCTTCTCTTCCCTATCCTCTCCCTATCCTATCCTGTCCCCCTATCCTATCCTCTCTCACCCCTATCCTCTCCCCCTATCCTATCCTATCCTCTCCCTATCCTCTCCCCCTATCCTCTCCCTATCCCATCCTCTCCCCCTATCCTATCATCTCCCCCTATCCTATCCTCTCTCACCCCTATCCTCTCCCCCTATCCTATCTTCTCCCTATCCTATCCTCTCTCACCCATATCCTCTCACCCCTATCCTCTCCCTCTATCATATATCCTCTCCCCCTATCCTATCCTCTCTCACACCTATCCTCTCCCCCTATCCTCTCCCCCGTTCCTATCCTCTCTCCCCCTATCCTATCCTCTCCCCTATCCTATCCTCTCCCCTATCCTATCCTCTCCCCTATCCTATCCCTCTTCCTCCCTATCCTCTCCACCCCTATCCTCTCCACCCCTATCCTCGCCACCCCTATCCTAGCCACCCCTATTCTCTCCACCCATATCCTCTCCACCCCTATCCTCTCCTCCCTATCTTCTCCACCCTATCCTCTCCCCTATCCTATCCTCTCCCCCTATCCTTTCCTCTCTCACCCCTATCCTCTCCCCTATCCTATCCTCTCCCCCTATCCTATCCTCTCCCCTATCCTATCCTCTCCCCCTCCTATCCTCTCCTTCCTATCCTCCTTTCCCCTATCCTATCCTCTTCCCCTATCCTATCCTCTCCCCTATCCTATCCTCTCCCCTATCCTATCCTCTCCCCTATCCTATCCTCTCTCACCCCTATCCTCTCCCCCTGTCCTCTCCCCCTATCCTATCCTCTCCCCTATCCCCCTCTCCTCTCCCCTATTCATATCCTCTCCCCCTATCCTATCCTCTCTCACCCCTATCCTCTCCACCCCTATCCTCTCCCACCCCTATCCTCTCTTCCCACCCCTATCCTCTCCTCCCTATCCTCTCCCCACCCCTATCCTATCCTCTCCTCCCCTATCCTCTCCTCCCCTATCCTCTCCTCCCTATCCTCTCCTCCCTATCCTTTCCTCCCCATCCTCTCCACCCCTATCCTCTCCTCCCTATCCTCTCCTCCCTATACTTTTTCCCTCCCTATCCTCTCCACCCCTATCCTTGACCACCCCTATTCTCTCCACCCCTATCCTCTCCACCCCTATCCTCTCCTCCCTGTCTTCTCCACCTATCCTCTCCCCCTATCCTATCCTCTCCCCTATCCTTTCCTCTCTCACCCCTATCCTCTCCCGCTATCCTATCATCTCCCCCTATCCTATCCTCTCCCTATCCTATCCTCTCCCCCTATCCTCTCCCTATCCTATCCTCTCCCCCTATCCTATCCTCTTCCCCTATCCTATCATCTCCCTATCCTATCCTCTTCCCCTATCCTATCCTATTCCCCTATCCTATCCTCTCCCCCTATCCTCTCCCCCTATCCTATCCTCTCTCCCCCTATCCTATCCTCTCCCCCTATCCTATCCTCTCCCCCTATCCTATCCTCTCTCACCCCTATCCTCTCCACCCCTATCCTGTCCACCCCTATCCTCTCCACCCCCTATCCTCTCCCCACCCCTATCCTCTCCTCCCTATCCTCTCCTCCCCATCCTCTCCTCCCTATCCTCTCCACCCCTATCCTCGCCACCCCTATTCTCTCCACCCCTATCCTCTCCACCCCTATCCTCTCCTCCCTATCTTCTCTTCCCTATCCTCTCCCCCTATCCTATCCTCTCCCCCTATCCTATCCTCTCTCACCCCTATCCTCTCCCCCTATACCTATCCTATCCTCTCCCCTATCCTCTCCCTATCCTCTCCCCTATCCCATCCTCTCCCCCTATCCTATCATCTCCCCCTATCCTATCCTCTCTCACCCCTATCCTCTCCCCTATCCTATCTTCTCCCCCTATCCTATCCTCTCTCACCCATATCCTCTCACCCCTATCCTCTCCTCTATCATATCCTCTCCCTATCCTATCCTCTCTCACACCTATCCTCTCCCCCCTATCCTCTCCCCCGTTCCTATCCTCTCTCCCCCTATCCTATCCTCTCCCTATCCTATCCTCTCCCCTATCCTATCCTCTCCCCTATCCTATCCTCTCCTCCCTATCCTCTCCACCCCTATCCTCTCCACCCCTATCCTCGCCACCCCTATCCTAGCCACCCCTATTCTCTCCACCCATATCCTCTCCACCCCTATCCTCTCCTCCCTATCTTCTCCACCCTATCCTCTCCCCTATCCTATCCTCTCCCCCTATCCTTTCCTCTCTCACCCCCTATCCTCTTCCCTATCCTCTCCTCTCCCCCTATCCTATCCTCCCCCTATCCTATCCTCTCCCCCTATCCTCTCCTCCTATCCTATCCTCTCCCCTATCCTATCCTCTTTCCCTATCCTATCCTCTCCCTATCCTATCCTCTTCCCCCTATCCTATCCTCTCCCCCTATCCTATCCTCTCTCACCCCTATCTCCTTCCCCCTGTCCTCTCCCTATCCTATCCTCTCTCCCCCTATCCTATCCTCTCCCCTATTCATATCCTCTCCCCCTATCCTATCCTCTCTCACCCCTATCCTCTCCACCCCTATCCTCTCCACCCCTATCCTCTCCACCCCTATCCTCTCCTCCCTATCTTCTCCACCCCTATCCTCTCCAGCCCTATCCTCTCCTCCCTATCCTCTCCTCCCATCCTCTCCTCCCTATCCTCTCCCACCCCTATCCTCGCCACCCCTATTCTCTCCACCCCTATCCTCTCCACCCCTATCCTCTCCTCCCCTATCTTCTCTTCCCTATCCTCTCCCCCTATCCTATCCTCTCCCTATCCTATCCTCTCATCCCTATCCTCTCCCCCTTCCTATCCCTCTTCCCCTATCCTATCCTATCCTCTCCCCTATCCTCTCCAGCCCTATCCTCTCCTCCCTATCCTCTCCTCCCCATCCTCTCCTCCCTATCCTCTCCACCCCTATCCTCGCCACCCCTATTCTCTCCACCCCTATCCTCTCCACCCCTATCCTCTCCTCCCTATCTTCTCTTCCCTATCCTCTCCCCTCCTCCTATCCTCTTCCCCTATCCTATCCTCTCTCACCCCTATCCTCTCCCCTTTCCTATCCTCTCCCTATCCTATCCTATCCTCTCCCCTATCCTCTCCCCCTATCCTCTCCCCCTATCCCATCCTCTCCCCCTATCCTATCATCTCCCCCTATCCTATCCTCTCTCACCCCTATCCTCTAACCCTATCCTATCTTCTCCCCCTATCCTATCCTTCTCACCCATATCCTCTCACCCCTATCCTCTCCCTCTATCATATCCTCTCCCCTATCCTATCCTCTCTCACCCCTATCCTCTCCCCCTATCCTCTCCCCTTCCTATCCTCTCTCCCCCTATCCTATCCTCTCCCCCTATCCTATCCTCTCCCCCTATCCTCTCCTCTCTCCCCCTATCCTATCCTCTCCTCCCTATCCTCTCCCACCCCTCTCCTCTCCACCCCTATCCTCGCCACCCCTATCCTCTCCACCCCTATCCTCGCCACCCCTCTCTCTTCCACCCATATCCTCTCCACCCCTATCCTCTCCTCCCTATCTTCTCCGCCCTGTATCCTCTCCCCCTATCCTATCCTCTCTTCCCCTATCCTTTCCTCTCTCACCCCTATCCTCTCCCCCTATCCTATCCTCTCCCCCTATCCTATCCTCTCCCTATCCTATCCTCTCCCCCTATCCTCTCCTCCTATCCTCTCCTACTTCCCCGTATCCTATCCTCTTCCCCTATCCTATCCTCTCCCCTATCCTATCCTCTCCCCTATCCTATCCTCTCCCCCTATCCTATCCTCTCTCACCCCTATCCTCTCCCCCTGTCCTCTCCCCCTATCCTATCCTCTCTCCCTATCCTATCCTCCCCCTATCCTATCCTCTCCCCCTATCCTATCCTCTCCCCCTATCCTATCCTCTCCCCCTATCCTATCCTCTCTCACCCCTATCCTCTCCACCCCTATCCTCTCCACCCCTATCCTCTCCACCCCTATCCTCTCCTCCCTATCCTCTCCCACCCCTATCCTCTCCAGCCCTATCCTCTCCTCCCTATCCTCTCCTCCCCATCCTCTCCTCCCTATCCTCTCCACCCCTATCCTCGCCACCCCTCTCTTCTCACCCCTATCCTCTCCACCCTATCCTCTCCTCCCCTATCTTCTTCCCTATCCTCTCCCCCTATCCTATCCTCTCCCCCTATCCTATCCTCTCTCACCCCCTATCCTCTCCCCTTTCCTATCCTCTCCCCCTATCCTATCCTATCCTCTCCCTATTCTCTTCCCCTATCCTCTCCCCCTATCCATCCTCTTCCCCTATCCTATCATCTCCCCCTATCCTATCCTCTCTCACCCCTATCCTCTCCCCCATCCTATCTTCTCCCCCTATCCTATCCTCTCTCACCCATATCCTCTCACCCTTATCCTCTCCCTCTATCATATCCTCTACCCTATCCTATCCTCTCTCACCCCTATCCTCTCCCTATCCTCTCCCCTTCCCATCCTCTCTCCCCCTATCCTATCCTCTCCCCCTATCCTATCCTCTCCCCCTATCCTATCCTCTCCTCCCTATCCTCTCCACCCCTATCCTCTCCACCCTATCCTCTCCACCCCTATCCTCTCCACCCCTATCCTCTCCACCCCTATCCTCTCCTCCCTATCCCCTCCACCCCTATCCTCTCCACCCCTATCCTCTCTTCCCCTATCCTCTCCACCCTTATCCTCTCCTCCCTATCCTCTCCACCCCTATCATCTCCTCCTCTATCCTATCCTCTCCTCCCTATCCTCTCCACCCCTATCCTTCTCCAACCCTATCCTCTCCACCCCTATCCTCTCCTCCCTATCCCCTCCACCCCTATCCTCCACCCCTATCCTCTCTTCCCCTATCCTCTCCACCCCTATCCTCTCCTCCCTATCCTCTCCACCTCTATCCTATCCTCTCCTCCCTATCCTCTCCACCCCTATCCTCTCCCATCCTTATCCTCTCCACCACCCCTATCCTCTCCACCCCTATGCTCTCCTCCCCTATCATCTCCTCCCTATCCTATCCTCTCCCCCTATCCTATCCTCTCACACCCCTATCCTCTCCACCCCTATCCTCTCACACCCCTATCCTCGCCACCCCAATCCTCTCTCACCCATATCCTCTCACCCCTATCCTCTCCCTCTATCATATCCTCTCCCCCTATCCTATCCTCTCTCACCCCTATCCTCTCCCCCTATCCTCTCCCCCTTTTCCTATCCTCTCTCCCCTATCCTATCCTCTCCCCCTATCCTATCCTCTCCTCCCTATCCTCTCCACCCCTATCCTCTCCACCCTATCCTCTCCACCCCTATCCTCTCCACCCCTATCCTCGCCACCCCTATCTTCTCCACCCCCATCCTCTCCACCCCTATCCTCTTCCTCCCTATCTCCCACCCCTGTACCCTCTCCCCCTATCCTATCCTCTCCCCCTATCCTTTCCTCTCTTACCCCTATCCTCTCCATATCCTATCCTCTCCCCTATCCTCTATCCTCTCCCTATCCTATCCTCTCCCCCTATCCTCTCCTCCTATCCTATCCTCTCCCCCTATCCTATCCTCTCCCTATCCCTCTACCTCTCTCCCCCTATCCTATCCTCTCCCCTATCCCTCTCCTCTTCCCCCTATCCTATCCTCTCTCACCCCTATCCTCTCCCCCTGTCCTCTCCCCATATCCTATCCTCTCTCCCCCTATCCTATCCTCTCCCCTATCCTATCCTCTCCCCCTATCCCTGCTCCTTCTCTCACCCCCTATCCTCTCCACCCCTATCCTCTCCACCCCTATCCTCTCCACCCCTATCCTCTCCTCCCTATCCTCTCCACCCCTATCCTCTCCAGCCCTATCCTCTCCTCCCTATCATCTCCTCCCATCCTCTCCTCCCTATCCTCTCCACCCCTATCCTCACCCCTCTCTCTCCCCACCCCTATCCTCTTCCACCCCTATCCTCTCCTTCCTATCTTCTCTTCCCTATCCTCTCCCCCTATCCTATCCTCTCCCCCTGTCCTATCCTCTCCCCCTTTCCTATCCTCTCCCCTATCCTATCCTATCCTCTCCCCTATCCTCTCCCTATCCTCTCCCCCTATCCATCCTCTCCCCCTATCCTATCATCTCCCCCTATCCTATCCTCTCTCACCCCTATCCTCTCCCCCTATCCTATCTTCTCCCCCTATCCTATCCTCTCTCACCCATATCCTCTCACCCCTATCCTCTCCCTCTATCATATCCTCTCCCCCTATCCTATCCTCTCTCACCCCTATCCTCTCCCCCTATCCTCTCCCCTTTCCTATCCTCTCTCCCCCTATCCTATCCTCTCCCCCTATCCTATCCTCTCCCCCTATCCCATCCTCTCCTCCCCCTATCCTCTCCACCCCTATCCTCTCCACCCCTATCCTCTCCACCCCTATCCTCTCCTCCCTATCCCCTCCACCCCTATCCTCTCCACCCCTATCCTCTCTTCCCCTATCCTCTCCACCC
The DNA here is from genome assembly GCF_057628025.1 of Oncorhynchus mykiss. Lineage (NCBI taxonomy): Eukaryota > Metazoa > Chordata > Actinopteri > Salmoniformes > Salmonidae > Oncorhynchus > Oncorhynchus mykiss. The sequence continues at coordinate 81,034,611 of NC_143037.1, forward strand.
CTATCCTCTCCTCCCCTATCCTCTCCACCCCTATCATCTCCTCCTCTATCCTATCCTCTCCTCCCTATCCTCCACCCCTATCCTCTCCAACCCTATCCTCTCCCCACCCCTATCCTCTCCTCCCTATCCCCTCCACCCCTATCCTCTCCACCCCTATCCTCTCTTCCCTATCCTCTCCACCCCTATCCTCTCCTCCCTATCCTCTCCCCACCTCTATCCTATCCTCTCCTCCCCTATCCTCTCCACCCCTATCCTCTCCCATCCTTATCCTCTCCACCCCTATCCTCTCCACCCCTATGCTCTCCTCCCCTATCATCTCCTCCCTATCCTATCCTCTCCCCTATCCTATCCTCTCACACCCCTATCCTCTCCACCCCTATCCTCTCACACCCCTATCCTCGCCACCCCCAATCCTCTCTCACCCATATCCTCTCACCCCTATCCTCTCCCTCTATCATATCCTCTCCCTATCCTATCCTCTCTCACCCCTATCCTCTCCCCCTATCCTCTCCCCTTCCTATCCTCTCCCCCTATCCTATCCTCTCCCCCTATCCTATCCTCTCCTCCCTATCCTCTCCACCCCTATCCTCTACCAGGCCCTATCCTCTCACCCCTATCCTCTCCACCCCTATCCTCGCCAGCCCCTCTCTCTTCCACCCATATCCTCTCCACCCCTATCCTCTCCTCCCCTATCTTCTCCACCCTATCCTCTCCCTATCCTATCCTCTCCCCTATCCTTTCCTCTCTCACCCCTATCCTCTCCCCATATCCTATCCTCTCCCCCTATCCTATCCTCTCCCCTATCCTATCCTCTCCCCCTATCCTCTCCTCCTATCCTATCCTCTCCCCCTATCCTATCCTCTTCCCTATCCTATCCTCTCCCTATCCTCTCCTTCTTCCCCTATCCTATCCTCTCCCCCTATCCTATCCTCTCTCACCCCTATCCTCTCCCCCTGTCCTCTCCCCATATCCTATCCTCTCTCCCCTATCCTATCCTCTCCCTATCCTATCCTCTCCCCCTATCCTATCCTCTCTCACCCCTATCCTCTCCACCCCTATCCTCTCCACCCCTATCCTCTCCCCACCCCTATCCTCTCCTCCCTATCCTCTCCACCCTCCTCTCCAGCCCTATCCTCTCCTCCCCTATCATCTCCTCCCCATCCTCTCCTCCCCTATCCTCTCCACCCCTATCCTCGCCACCCCTCTCTCTCCACCCTTATCCTCTCCACCCCTATCCTCTCCTTCCTATCTTCTCTTCCCTCTATCCTCTCCCCCTATCCTATCCTCTTCCCCTGTCCTATCCTCTCCCTTTTCCTATCCTCTCCCCTATCCTATCCTATCCTCTCCCCTATCCTCTCCCCTATCCTCTTCCCCTATCCATCCTCTCCCTATCCTATCATCTCCCTATCCTATCCTCTCTCTCACCCCTATCCTCTCCCCTATCCTATCTTCTCCCCTATCCTATCCTCTCTCACCCATATCCCTCTCTCACCCCTATCCTCTCCCTCTATCATATCCTCTCCCTATCCTATCCTCTCTCACCCCTATCCTCTCCCCCTATCCTCTTCCCCCTTTCCTATCCTCTCTCCCCCTATCCTATCCTCCCCTATCCTATCCTCTCCCCCTCTCCCATCCTCTCCCTCCCTATCCTCTCCACCCCTATCCTCTCCACCCCTATCCTCTTTTTCCACCCCTATCCTCTCCTCCCTATCCCCTCCACCCCTATCCTCTCCACCCCTATCCTCTCCTTCCCCTATCCTCTCCACCCCTATCCTCTCCTCCCTATCCCTCCACCCCTATCATCTCCTCCTCTATCCTATCCTCTCCTCCCTATCCTCTCCACCCCTATCCTCTCCAACCCTATCCTCTCCACCCCTATCCTCTCCTCCCTGTCCCTCCCACCCCTATCCTCCCCACCCCTATCCTCTCTTCCCCTATCCTCTCCACCCCTATCCTCTCCTCCCTATCCTCTCCACCCCTATCCTCTCCACCTCTATCCTATCCTCTCCACCCCTATCCTCTCCTCCCTATCTTCTCTTCCCTATCCTCTCCCCTATCCTATCCTCTCCCCCTATCCTATCCTCTCTCACCCCTATCCTCTCCCCTTTCCTATCCTCTCCCCCTATCCTATCCATCCTCTCCCTATCCTCTCCCCCTATCCTCTCCCCCTATCCCATCCTCTCCCCTATCCTATCATCTCCCCCTATCCTATCCTCTCTCACCCCTATCCTCTCCCCCTATCCTATCTTCTCCCCCTATCCTATCCTCTCTCACCCCATATATCCTCTCACCCCTATCCTCTCCCTCTTTCATATCCTCTCCCCCTATCCTATCCTCTCTCACCCCTATCCTCTCCCCTCTATCCTCTCCCCCTCTGTCTCCTTTCCCCTATCCTATCCTCTCCTCCCTATCCTCTCCACCCCTATCCTCTCCACCCTATCTTCTCCACCCCTATCCTCTCCACCCCTATCCTCTCCAACCCTATCCTCTCCCTCCCTATCCCCTCCACCCCTATCCTCTCCACCCCTATCCTCTCTTCCCCTATCCTCTCCACCCCTATCCTCTCCTCCCTATCCTGTCCACCCCTATCATCTCCTCCTCTATCCTATCCTCTCCTCCCTATCCTCTCCACCCCTATCCTCTCCAACCCTATACCTCTCCACCCCATCCTCTCCTCCCTATCCCCTCCACCCCTATCCTCTCCACCCCTATCCTCTCTTCCCCTATCCTCTCCACCCCTATCCTCTCCCTCCCTATCCTCTCCACCCTATCCTCTCCACCCCTATCCTCTCCACCTCTATCCTCTCCACCCTATCTATTTCTCCACCTCTATCCTCTCCACCCTATCCTCTCCCACCTCTATCCTCTCCACCCTATCCTCTCACCCCTATCCTCTCTTCCCCTATCCTCTCCACCCCTATCCTCTCCTCCCTATCCTCTCCCACCCCTATCCTCACCTCTATCCTCTCCACCCTATCCTCTCCACCCTTTATCCTCTCCTCCCTATCCTCTCCACCCCTATCCTCTCCTCCCTATCCTCTCCACCCCTATCCTCTCCACCTCTATCCTATCCTCTCCTCCCCTATCCTCTCCACCCCTATCCTCTCCACCCCTATGCTCTCCTCCCCTATCATCTCCTCCCTATCCTATCCTCTCCCCCTATCCTCTCCTCACACCCCTATCCTCTCCACCCCTATCCTCTCACACCCCTATCCTCGCCACCCCCAATCCTCTCTCACCCATATACTCTCACCCCTATCCTCTCCCTCTATCATATCCTCTCCCCCTATCCTATCCTCTCTCACCCCTATCCTCTCCCCCTATCCTCTCCCCTTTCCTATCCTCTCTCCTCCTATCCTATCCTCAACCCCTATCCTATCCTCTCCCCCTATCCTATCCTCTCCTCCCTATCCTCTCCACCCCTATCCTCTCCACCCTATCCTCTCCACCCCTATCCTCTCCACCCCTATCCTCGCCACCCCTATTCTCTCCACCCATATCCTCTCCACCCCTATCCTCTCCTCCTCTATCTTCTCCACCCTATCCTCTCCCCCTATCCTATCCTCTCCCCTATCCTTTCCTCTCTCACCCTTATCCTCTCCCCCTATCCTATCCTCTCCCCCTATCCTATCCTCTCCCCTATCCTATCCTCTCCCTATCATCTCCTCATATCCTATCCTCTCCCTATCCTATCCTCTTCCCCTATCCTATCCTCTCCCCTATCCTATCCTCTCCCCTATCCTATCCTCTCCCCCTATCCTATCCTCTCTCACCCCTATCCTCTCCCCCTGTCCTCTCCCCCTATCCTATCCTCTCTCCCCCTATCATATCCTCTCCCCCTATCCTATCCTCTCCCCCTATCCTATCCTCTCTCACCCCTATCCTCTCCACCCCTATCCTCTCCACCCCTATCCTCTCCACCCCTGTGCCTCCACCCCTATCCTCTTCCTCCCTATCCTCTCCACCCCTATCCTCTCCAGCCCTATCCTCTCCTCCCTATCCTCTCCTCCCCATCCTCTCCTCCCCTATCCTCTCCACCCCTATCCTCGCCACCCCTATTCTCTCCACCCCTATCCTCTCCACCCCTATCCTCTCCTCCCTATCTTCTCTTCCCTATCCTCTCCCTATCCTATCCTCTCCCCCTATCCTCTCTCACCCCTCTATCCTCTCCCCCTTCCTATCCTCTCCCTATCCTATCCTATCCTCTCCCCTATCCTCTCCCTATCCTCTCCCCCTATCCTATCCTCTCCCCCTATCCTATCCTCTCCCCCTATCCTATCCTCTCCTCCCTATCCTCTCCACCCCTATCCTCTCCAACCTATCCTCTCCACCCCTATCCTCACCCCTATCCTCGCCACCCCTATTCTCTCCAACCATATCCTCTCCACCCCTATCCTCTCCTCCCTATCTTCTCCACCCTATCCTCTCCCCCTATCCTATCCTCTCCCCCTATCCTATCCTCTCCCCCTATCCTTTCCTCTCTCACCCCTATCCTCTCCCCTATCCTATCCTCTCCCCCTATCCTATCCTCTCCCTATCCTATCCTCTCCCCCTATCCTCTCCTCTTTATCCTATCCTCTCCCCCTATCCTATCCTCTTCCCCTATCCTATCCTCTCCCCTATCCTATCCTCTCTCACCCATATCCTCTCACCCCTATCCTCTCCCTCTATCATATCCTCTCCCCCTATCCTATCCTCTCTCACCCCTATCCTCTCCCCTATCCTCTCCCCCTTCCTATCCTCTCTCCCCCTATCCTATCCTCTCCCCCTATCCTATCCTCTCCCCCTATCCTATCCTCTCCTCCCTATCCTCTCCACCCTTATCCTCTCCACCCCTATCCTCTCTACCCCTATCCTCTCCTCCCTATCCCCTCCACCCCTATCCTCTCCACCCCTATCCTCTCTTCCCCTATCCTCTCCACCCCTATCTCTCTCCCTATCCTCTCCACCCTCTGCATCTCCTCCTCTATCCTATCCTCTCCTCCTTTCCCTCTCCACCCCTATCCTCTCCACCCCTATCCTCTCCACCTCTATCCTATCCTCTCCTCCCTATCCTCTCCACCCCTATCCTCTCCATCCTTATCCTCCTCCACCCCTATCCTCTCCACCCCTATGCTCTCCTCCCCTATCATCTCCTCCCTATCCTATCCTCTCCCCCTATCCTATCCTCTCACACCCCTATCCTCTCCCACCGCTATCCTCTCACACCCCTATCCTCGCCACCCCAATCCTCTCCACCCCTATCCTCTCTCCTCCCTATCCTCTCTTCCCTATCCTCTCCACCCCTATCCTCTCCCACCCCTATCCTCTCCACCCCTATCCTCTCCTCCCTATCCTCTCCACCCCTATGCTCTCCTCCCCTATCCTCTCCTCCCTATTCTCTCCACCCCTATCCTCTCCCCCCCTATCCTATCCTCCCCTATCCTCTCTTCCCTATCCTCTCTTCCCTATCCTCTCCACCCCTATCCTCTCCACCCTATCCTCTCCACCCCTATGCTCTCCTCCCTATCCTCTCCTCCCCTATCCTCTCCACCCCTATCCTCTCCTCCCCTATCCTCTCCACCCCTATCCTATCCTCCCTTCCACCCCATGCTCTCCTCCCCTATCCTCTCCTCCCTATCCCCTCCACCCCTATCCCCTCCACCCCTATCCTCTCCACCCCTATCCTCTCTTCCCCTATCCTCTCCACCCCTATCCTCTCCACCCCTATCCTCTCCACCCCTATGCTCTCCTCCCCTATCCTCTCCTCCCTATCCTCTCCACCCCTATCCTCTCCACCCCTATCCGTCCACCCTGAGAAAGAGTTTTCATTGTTGTACATCCATATTGTAGAAAGGAAATGTTAAATGTACTGTAGATAATCATAGAAAACCATTTTTTTTTATATAGTATTGTGGAATAATCTCAGTCTACACTATGGTCTTGTTTCCCAGACTCAGATTACACCTAGTCCTGGAGAAAAACTATTTTATATTGAGCATTAATTTGTCCAGGACTAGGCTCATGACAGGAGAGGACATAGGAGGAGAGGAAGAGGGTGAGATAGAATATACTGTATTTAGCCTCGGTACAAGCATGCTAATGGGTGTGTGAGTGGAGTGGGTGGGTAGTGTAGGCACGCCCAGGGGTCCTTAGCCGCAGTCCAGGATCAACAGCACGCCCAGGGGTCCTTAGCCGCAGCCCAGGATCAACAGCACACCCAGGGGTCCTTAGCCGCAGTCCAGGATCAGCAGCACGCCCAGGGTCCTTAGCCGCAGTCCAGGATCAGCAGCACGCCCAGGGGTCCTTAGCCGCAGTCCCAGGATCAGCAGCACGCCCAGGGGTCCTTAGCCGCAGTCCAGGATCAGCAGCACATCTATCAAAAGAACATCTATCTGCTCGAGAGCACCCTTACCTGCTGATCTATAAATTATGTCTCCGTAACCACACATCTGTCTACTTAGCTAGCTATCTAACGCTAGTCAACAGAGTTGAGTTTACTAACGACCTAAGATTAATATCAATCCTTGATTAAATTCGAACTCACTCTTCTGTCCACACGCTTTATCCTTTTTGTTTACGACAAATGTGGTCCTTGTCTCCTGTTTATAATGCTTCAGATGGTCTTCATAAGCCTGTAGTCCAGTAAATTATTGAAGACCAGAAGTGGTATTTACCATTATTGTAGTGATTGAGAATTCCTGAGGCACCTCTAGCTATGTCGGCCATAAGAAGGTTAAGGTCCATTATAAACTGGGTTCGAGCCCTGACTGCTGATTGGCTGACAGCCGTGGTATATCAGACCATGTATTTGTACTCCTCTAATTACGTTGGTAACCAGTTTATAATAGCAATATGGCAATTCAGGGTTTTGTGATATATGGCCAATATACCACGGCTAAAAGCTGTATCCAGGCACTCTGCATTGCATCGTACAAAAGAACAGCCCTTAGCCGTGGTATATTGGCCATATACCACACCCCCTCATGGCTTATTACTTAATTATAAACTGGTTGGTTTGAGCCCTGAATGCTGATTGGCTGACAGCCTTGGAATATCAGACCGTATACCACGGGTATGACAAAACATGTTGTTTTCACTGCTGGAATTACGTTGATAACCAGTTTATAATAGCAATAAGGCACCTCGGGGGTTTGTGGTATGTGGCCAATATACCACGGCTATGTCGAGACACGACGCGATGCATCGTGCATAAGAGCAGCCCTTAGCCGTGATATATTGGCCATATACCACAAACCCCTCTGGTTTAGTACTTAATTCTAGTATTCCAATTCCTAATTCTGTGGATAAGGTCCACATGCAGTACCTTCTCCCATAACAGCAGGTGGCAGCACTATCCCTATGCTGAGATAACTGCTTGTCACTAGTTACCACTGCTACAAAGTCACATTTAGCTGTATCGTAAACATCAATTGGCTTTTTGGTCTTAATTTAAGGTTACGGTTAGGCATACGGTTAACAGTGTGTTTAAAATTAAGTTTAACGGTAGACTTAGGTTTAGGTTTAAAATCAAATTTTTAAGAAGATAAATTGTAGAAACTGGCGGGGTTTAGCCAAAATGATGACTTTGTGGCTATGGTAACTACTGACCTACCGCGTTAACCTACGTCACTTCCGCTCTGACTCTCCCAGCAGGAAAATGGCGGCTACTTCGAAAGAACACCGACTGTCCCAACATGTCTACGCTACTCTACAGGTAAATACTCAAGTTAACATACGGCAATCACTTCTGCTATAATTGAAAAATTAACCGTTATACTGTTAGCCAAACCGTAGCAAAGTTGAATGGCATTTTTCCTCGTGAAGGACAATGATGACCAGCTAGCTAGCTAGCTAACTGCCTAACGTTAACTAATGGCTCTAAACAAATGCCAACGTTTGTAGCAAGCCAATGATACGACGGTGTAGGGGTAAAACCTAGCGTTAGTAGTGTAAGTTAGCTAACAAGCTACTTCGCATGTTTTTGTCATGTGAGTGAGGTAGATTGTCTCTCGCTCTCTCTCTATATATATATATATATATATTGTGTGTGTACCACAGACCCTGTCATGTTCCCTGGTGGAAGGTCTATATCTGCGTGAGGCTGACAGTATGCAGGAACTACTGTGTACTCCATCGCAACACCGCACCGACATACTGGCATGGATCTGTAGCAGGTAACACACTCAGTACTGCGCTGATACTGGCATGGATCTGTAGCAGGTAACACACTCAGTACTGCGCTGATACTGGCATGGATCAATAGATAGGAGGTACTACACCCTCAGCTGTTTGTGCAGCTGTTCCAGGGCGGTGTGAGTGGACGCCTGCCGGGGGGGTGTGAGTGGACGCCTGCCGGGGGGGTGTGAGTGGACGCCGGCCGGGGCGGTGTGAGTGGACGCCGGCACCAAACTGATATACTTTCTTCCGGTGGACCAAGTGAGTGTTTATGTTTAAAGTGGGCTGATCTCTCTGTCTCTCTCTCTCTCTGCAGCATCTGTCCATCTCTCAGTAAGAAACTGCCCTCACTCAGATCTAAAGACCCAATCTCCCTCAGCCAAGGTAAATATACATGCCTGGGTAAATTCCTATTGATTTCCAGCTAATGTTGATATGTCAGAAGGCGTTAGTGGGCCGTGTGAGAAAGTGTGTCCTGTACATCATGTCCACCAGATGGTGTGCTGTACAATAAGGAGATGTTCACTGTCATCTTGACTGCTTCTGCTTACATACCGGTAAACATCAATATTTATTGTAACCTAATCTGCCTCTCTCAAAAAAAAAAAAAATTAATCAATGTCTCTTTCTCTCTCACCTAGAGCTGGCAGTGTTTGGCCAGGAGATGATGCTGTGTAGAACAGACGACCTGGACCTGATCACGGTATGAAGGAGGGAGGAAGGGAAAGAAAGGCGAGAGGGATGTGAATTTTAAATTGTGATGCTTTACTTTGAATGTTATTTTGAGGCCAACAGCAATGTTTCCATCTTGCGGTTCATGGGCGGCAGGGTAGCCTAGTGGTTAGAGTGTAGAGGTGGCAGGGTAGCCTAGTGGTTAGAGTGTAGAGGAGGTAGGGTAGCCTAGTGGTTAGAGTGTAGAGGTGGCAGGGTAGCCTAGTGGTTAGAGTGTAGAGGTGGCAGGTAGCCTAGTGGTTAGAGTGTTGTGCTAGTAACCAAAAGGTTGCAAGTTCGAATCCCCGAGCCGACAAGGTACAAATCTGTCGTTCTGCCGCTGAACAAGGCAGTTAACCCACCGTTCCCCTGAACAAGGCAGTTAACCCACCGTTCCCCTGAACAAGGCAGTTAACCCACCGTTCCCCTGAACAAGGCAGTTAACCCACCGTTCCCCTGTACAAGGCAGTTAACCCACCGTTCCCCTGAGCAAGGCAGTTACCCCACCGTTCCCCTGAGCAAGGCAGTTAACCCACTGTTCCCCTGAGCAAGGCAGTTAACCCACCGTTCCCCTGAACAAGGCAGTTACCCCACCGTTCCCCTGAACAAGGCAGTTAACCCACCGTTCCCCTGAACAAGGCAGTTAACCCACCGTTCCCCTGAACAAGGCAGTTAACCCACCGTTCCCCTGAACAAGGCAGTTAACCCACCGTTCCCCTGAACAAGGCAGTTAACCCACCGTTCCCCTGAACAAGGCAGTTAACCCACCGTTCCCCTGAACAAGGCAGTTAACCCACCGTTCCCCTGAACAAGGCAGTTAACCCACCGTTCCCCTGAACAAGGCAGTTAACCCACTGTTCCCCTGAGCAAGGCAGTTAACCCACTGTTCCCCTGAGCAAGGCAGTTAACCCACCGTTCCCCTGAACAAGGCAGTTAACCCACTGTTCCTAGGCCGTTTGTTCTTAACTGACTTGCCTAGTTAAATAAAGGTGTGTATAACATTCAGCGGTATATTATTCTGCTATATATTGTAACCGGCTGTATGCCTCCTCAGGGCCGGGCCTGCCCCCTGCGCCAGCTGTGGTTCCTGGAGCAGCTGCTTACTTTAGTGCCTGACTCCATGGACAGCAGTGAGGACAGCAGGGCCGGAGGAGAGGGCCTACTGAAGGAACTCTTCTGTCCTGAAGCTCTGCCTCACCTGACACATGCTCTCACCCCTACTCTCAACCCCTGGCCCTCTGACATCAGGTACACACTCACCCCCTGGCCCTCTGACATCACCCCCTGGGCCTCTGACATCACCCCCTGGCCCTCTGACATCACCCCCTGGCCCTCTGACATCACCCCCAGGCTCTCTGACATCACCCCCAGGCTCTCTGACATCACCCCCAGGCTCTCTGACATCACCCCCAGGCTCTCTGACATCACCCCCAGGCCCTCTGACATCACCCCCACACCAACCCCCTGGCCCTCTGACATCGCCCTCTGACATCACCCCCACACCAACCCCCTGGCCCTCTGACATCACCCCCTGGCCCTCTGACATCACCCCCTGGCCCTCTGACATCACCCCCTGGCCCTCTGACATCACCCCCTGGCCCTCTGACATCACCCCCAGGCTCTCTGACATCACCCCCAGGCCCTCTGACATCACCCCCACACCAACCCCCTGGCCCTCTGACATCACCCCCACACCAACCCCCTGGCCCTCTGACATCACCCCCACACCAACCCCCTGGCCCTCTGACATCACCCCCACACCAACTCCCTGGCCCACTTACATCAGGTACACACTCAACCCTCGCCCCTCGGCCAGGTTTTAGTTTCCGGCCCAGAACTAAACTCACTTGACCTCTCTCCAGGGGTGCCAGGAAGGGTCAGAAGTCCCTACCCAGCAGGCCGAGGGGCGAGGAGGTTGCTGGTGTCACAGCCCTGCTGGAGTCCACTCACGCCGCCCTGGAACAGCTGCATGACCAGGTGAGGGGGGGGGGGGGGGGGGGGGGGGTGGTGGTGTCTGGTGTAATCCAGGAGAGAAGTTGTAATGACATACAGTCACCTCCCAAATTATTGGCACCCTTGATAAGGATGAGAAGAAATGTACCTGAAGAGGATAGGTGTCTAAATTGGCACCTGTTTCTAATGCTTTGTCCCCCTCCCCTTGTAATGATAACAGTACTGAGTCTAATGCTTTGTCCCCCCTTGTAATGATAACAGTACTGAGTCTAATGCTTTGTCTCCCCTTGTAATGATAACAGTACTGAGTCTAATGCTCTGTCTCCCCTTGTAATGATAACAGTACTGAGTCTAATGCTTTGTCCCCCCTTGTAATGATAACAGTACTGAGTCTAATGCTTTGTCTCCCCTTGTAATGATAACAGTACTGAGTCTAATGCTTTGTCTCCCCTTGTAATGATAACAGTACTGAGTCTAATGCTTTGTCTCCCCTTGTAATGATAACAGTACTGAGTCTAATGCTTTGTCCCCCCCCTTGTAATGATAACAGTACTGAGTCTAATGCTTTGTCTCCCCTTGTAATGATAACAGTACTGAGTCTAATGCTTTGTCCCCCCCTTGTAATGATAACAGTACTGAGTCTAATGCTTTGTCCCCCCCTTGTAATGATAACAGTACTGAGTCTAATGCTTTGTCTCCCCTTGTAATGATAACAGTACTGAGTCTAATGCTTTGTCTCCCCTTGTAATGATAACAGTACTGAGTCTAATGCTTTGTCTCCCCCCTCCCCTTGTAATGATAACAGTACTGAGTCTAATGCTCTGTCTCCCCCCTCCCCTTGTAATGATAACAGTACTGAGTCTAATGCTCTGTCCCCCCCTTGTAATGATAACAGTACTGAATCTAATGCTTTGTCTCCCCCCTCCCCTTGTAATGATAACAGTACTGAGTCTAATGCTTTGTCTCCCCTTGTAATGATAACAGTACTGAGTCTAATGCTTTGTCCCCCCCTTGTAATGATAACAGTACTGAGTCTAGTGCTTTGTCTCCCCTTGTGATGATAACAGTACTGAGTCTAATGCTTTGTCTCCCCTTGTAATGATAACAGTACTGAGTCTAATGCTTTGTCTCCCCCCTCCCCTTGTAATGATAACAGTACTGAGTCTAATGCTTTGTCTCCCCTTGTAATGATAACAGTACTGAGTCTAATGCTTTGTCTCCCCTTGTAATGATAACAGTACTGAGTCTAATGCTTTGTCTCCCCCCTCCCCTTGTAATGATAACAGTACTGAGTCTAATGCTTTGTCTCCCCTTGTAATGATAACAGTACTGAGTCTAATGCTTTGTCCCCCCCTTGTAATGATAACAGTACTGAGTCTAGTGCTTTGTCTCCCCTTGTGATGATAACAGTACTGAGTCTAATGCTCTGTCCCCCCCTTGTAATGATAACAGTACTGAGTCTAATGCTTTGTCTCCCCCCTCCCCTTGTAATGATAACAGTACTGAGTCTAGTGCTCTGTCCCCCCCCCTTGTAATGATAACAGTACTGAGTCTAGTGCTTTGTCTCCCCTTGTAATGATAACAGTACTGAGTCTAATGCTTTGTCTCCCCCCTCCCCTTGTAATGATAACAGTACTGAGTCTAATGCTTTGTCTCCCCTTGTAATGATAACAGTACTGAGTCTAATGCTTTGTCTCCCCCCCCCTGTAATGATAACAGTACTGAGTCTAATGCTTTGTCTCCCCTTGTAATGATAACAGTACTGAGTCTAATGCTTTGTCTCCCCTCCCCTTGTAATGATAACAGTACTGAGTCTAATGCTTTGTCTCCCCCCTCCCCTTGTAATGATAACAGTACTGAGTTTAATGCTTTGTCTCCCCTCCCGTTGTAATGATAACAGTACTGAGTTTAATGCTTTGTCTCCCCTCCCCTTGTAATGATAACAGTACTGAGTTTAATGCTTTGTCTCCCCTCCCCTTGTAATGATAACAGTACTGAGTTTAATGCTTTGTCTCCCCTCCCCTTGTAATGATAACAGTACTGAGTTTAATGCTTTGTCTCCCCTTGTAATGATAACAGTACTGAGTCTAATGCTTTGTCTCCCCTTGTAATGATAACAGTACTGAGTCTAATGCTTTGTCTCCCCTCCCCTTGTAATGATAACAGTACTGAGTTTAATGCTTTGTCTCCCCTCCCCTTGTAATGATAACAGTACTGAGTTTAATGCTTTGTCTCCCCTCCCCTTGTAATGATAACAGTACTGAGTCTAATGCTTTGTCTCCCCTTGTAATGATAACAGTACTGAGTCTAATGCTTTGTCTCCCCTCCCCTTGTAATGATAACAGTACTGAGTCTAATGCTTTGTCTCCCCTCCCCTTGTAATGATAACAGTACTGAGTCTAATGCTCTGTCTCCCCTTGTAATGATAACAGTACTGAGTTTAATGCTTTGTCTCCCCTTGTAATGATAACAGTACTGAGTCTAATGCTTTGTCTCCCCTTGTAATGATAACAGTACTGAGTCTAATGCTTTGTCTCCCCTTGTAATGATAACAGTACTGAGTCTAATGCTTTGTCTCTCCTTGTAATGATAACAGTACTGAGTATAATGCTCTGTCCCCCCCTTGTAATGATAACAGTACTGAGTCTAATGCTTTGTCTCTCCTTGTAATGATAACAGTACTGAGTCTAATGCTCTGTCCCCCCCTTGTAATGATAACAGTACTGAGTCTAATGCTTTGTCCCCCTCCCCTTGTAATGATAACAGTACTGAGTCTAATGCTTTGTCCCCCTCCCCTTGTAATGATAACAGTACTGAGTCTAATGCTTTGTCTCCCCTTGTAATGATAACAGTACTGAGTCTAATGCTCTGTCCCCCCTTGTAATGATAACAGTACTGAGTCTAATGCTCTGTCCCCCCCTTGTAATGATAACAGTACTGAGTCTAATGCTTTGTCTCCCCTTGTAATGATAACAGTACTGAGTCTAATGCTTTGTCTCTCCTTGTAATGATAACAGTACTGAGTCTAATGCTTTGTCTCCCCCCTCCCCTTGTGATGATAACAGTACTGAGTCTAATGCTCTGTCCCCCCCTTGTAATGATAACAGTACTGAGTCTAATGCTTTGTCTCCCCTTGTAATGATAACAGTACTGAGTCTAATGCTTTGTCTCTCCTTGTAATGATAACAGTACTGAGTCTAATGCTTTGTCTCTCCTTGTAATGATAACAGTACTGAGTCTAATGCTTTGTCTCCCCCCTCCCCTTGTAATGATAACAGTACTGAGTTTAATGCTTTGTCTCCCCTCCCCTTGTAATGATAACAGTACTGAGTTTAATGCTTTGTCTCCCCTCCCCTTGTAATGATAACAGTACTGAGTTTAATGCTTTGTCTCCCCTCCCCTTGTAATGATAACAGTACTGAGTTTAATGCTTTGTCTCCCCTCCCCTTGTAATGATAACAGTACTGAGTCTAATGCTTTGTCTCCCCTTGTAATGATAACAGTACTGAGTCTAATGCTTTGTCTCCCCTTGTAATGATAACAGTACTGAGTCTAATGCTTTGTCTCTCCTTGTAATGATAACAGTACTGAGTCTAATGCTCTGTCCCCCCCTTGTAATGATAACAGTACTGAGTCTAATGCTTTGTCTCTCCTTGTAATGATAACAGTACTGAGTCTAATGCTCTGTCCCCCCCTTGTAATGATAACAGTACTGAGTCTAATGCTTTGTCTCCCCTTGTAATGATAACAGTACTGAGTCTAATGCTTTGTCCCCCCCCTTGTAATGATAACAGTACTGAGTCTAATGCTTTGTCTCCCCTTGTAATGATAACAGTACTGAGTCTAATGCTTTGTCCCCCCCTTGTAATGATAACAGTACTGAGTCTAATGCTTTGTCCCCCCCTTGTAATGATAACAGTACTGAGTCTAATGCTTTGTCTCCCCTTGTAATGATAACAGTACTGAGTCTAATGCTTTGTCTCCCCTTGTAATGATAACAGTACTGAGTCTAATGCTTTGTCTCCCCCCTCCCCTTGTAATGATAACAGTACTGAGTCTAATGCTTTGTCTCCCCTTGTAATGATAACAGTACTGAATCTAATGCTTTGTCTCCCCCCTCCCCTTGTAATGATAACAGTACTGAGTCTAATGCTTTGTCTCCCCTTGTAATGATAACAGTACTGAGTCTAATGCTTTGTCCCCCCCTTGTAATGATAACAGTACTGAGTCTAGTGCTTTGTCTCCCCTTGTGATGATAACAGTACTGAGTCTAATGCTTTGTCTCCCCTTGTAATGATAACAGTACTGAGTCTAATGCTTTGTCTCCCCCCTCCCCTTGTAATGATAACAGTACTGAGTCTAATGCTTTGTCTCCCCTTGTAATGATAACAGTACTGAGTCTAATGCTTTGTCTCCCCTTGTAATGATAACAGTACTGAATCTAATGCTTTGTCTCCCCCCTCCCCTTGTAATGATAACAGTACTGAGTCTAATGCTTTGTCTCCCCTTGTAATGATAACAGTACTGAGTCTAATGCTTTGTCCCCCCCTTGTAATGATAACAGTACTGAGTCTAGTGCTTTGTCTCCCCTTGTGATGATAACAGTACTGAGTCTAATGCTCTGTCCCCCCCTTGTAATGATAACAGTACTGAGTCTAATGCTTTGTCTCCCCCCTCCCCTTGTAATGATAACAGTACTGAGTCTAATGCTTTGTCTCCCCTTGTAATGATAACAGTTCTGAGTCTAATGCTTTGTCTCCCCCCTCCCCTTGTAATGATAACAGTACTGAGTCTAATGCTTTGTCTCCCCCCTCCCCTTGTAATGATAACAGTACTGAGTTTAATGCTTTGTCTCCCCTCCCCTTGTAATGATAACAGTACTGAGTTTAATGCTTTGTCTCCCCTCCCCTTGTAATGATAACAGTACTGAGTTTAATGCTTTGTCTCCCCTCCCCTTGTAATGATAACAGTACTGAGTTTAATGCTTTGTCTCCCCTCCCGTTGTAATGATAACAGTACTGAGTTTAATGCTTTGTCTCCCCTCCCCTTGTAATGATAACAGTACTGAGTCTAATGCTTTGTCTCCCCTTGTAATGATAACAGTACTGAGTCTAATGCTTTGTCTCTCCTTGTAATGATAACAGTACTGAGTCTAATGCTTTGTCTCCCCTTGTAATGATAACAGTACTGAGTCTAATGCTTTGTCTCTCCTTGTAATGATAACAGTACTGAGTCTAATGCTCTGTCCCCCCCTTGTAATGATAACAGTACTGAGTCTAATGCTTTGTCCCCCTCCCCTTGTAATGATAACAGTACTGAGTCTAATGCTTTGTCCCCCTCCCCTTGTAATGATAACAGTACTGAGTCTAATGCTTTGTCTCCCCTTGTAATGATAACAGTACTGAGTCTAATGCTCTGTCCCCCCTTGTAATGATAACAGTACTGAGTCTAATGCTCTGTCCCCCCCTTGTAATGATAACAGTACTGAGTCTAATGCTTTGTCTCCCCTTGTAATGATAACAGTACTGAGTCTAATGCTTTGTCTCTCCTTGTAATGATAACAGTACTGAGTCTAATGCTTTGTCTCCCCCCTCCCCTTGTGATGATAACAGTACTGAGTCTAATGCTCTGTCCCCCCCTTGTAATGATAACAGTACTGAGTCTAATGCTTTGTCTCCCCTTGTAATGATAACAGTACTGAGTCTAATGCTTTGTCTCTCCTTGTAATGATAACAGTACTGAGTCTAATGCTTTGTCTCCCCCCTCCCCTTGTGATGATAACAGTACTGAGTCTAATGCTCTGTCTCCCCTTGTAACGATAACAGTACTGAGTCTAATGCTCTGTCTCCCCTTGTAATGATAACAGTACTGAGTCTAATGCTTTGTCTCCCCCCTCCCCTTGTAATGATAACAGTACTGAGTCTAATGCTTTGTCTCCCCCCTCCCCTTGTAATGATAACAGTACTGAGTCTAATGCTTTGTCCCCCCCTTGTAATGATAACAGTACTGAGTCTAATGCTTTGTCTCCCTTGTAATGATAACAGTACTGAGTCTAATGCTTTGTCTCCCCTTGAAATGATAACAGTACTGAGTCTAATGCTTTGTCCCCCCCTTGTAATGATAACAGTACTGAGTCTAATGCTTTGTCCCCCCTTGTAATGATAACAGTACTGAGTCTAATGCTTTGTCTCCCCTTGTAATGATAACAGTACTGAGTCTAATGCTTTGTCTCCCCTTGTAATGATAACAGTACTGAGTCTAATGCTTTGTCTCCCCTTTTAATGATAACAGTACTGAGTCTAATGCTTTGTCTCCCCTTGTAATGATAACAGTACTGAGTCTAATGCTCTGTCCCCCCCTTGTAATGATAACAGTACTGAGTCTAATGCTTTGTCCCCCCCTCCCCTTGTAATGATAACAGTACTGAGTCTAATGCTTTGTCTCCCCCCCCTGTAATGATAACAGTACTGAGTCTAGTGCTTTGTCTCTCCTTGTAATGATAACAGTACTGAGTCTAATGCTTTGTCCCCCCCCCTGTAATGATAACAGTTCTGAGTCTAATGCTTTGTCTCCCCTTGTAATGATAACAGTACTGAGTCTAATGCTTTGTCTCTCCTTGTAATGATAACAGTACTGAGTCTAATGCTTTGTCTCCCCCCTCCCCTTGTAATGATAACAGTACTGAGTCTAATGCTCTGTCCCCCCTTGTAATGATAACAGTACTGAGTCTAATGCTTTGTCTCCCCTTGTAATGATAACAGTACTGAGTCTAATGCTTTGTCTCCCCTTGTAATGATAACAGTACTGAGTCTAATGCTTTGTCTCCCCTTTTAATGATAACAGTACTGAGTCTAATGCTTTGTCTCCCCTTGTAATGATAACAGTACTGAGTCTAATGCTTTGTCTCCCCCCCCTTGTAATGATAACAGTACTGAGTCTAATGCTTTGTCTCCCCTTGTAATGATAACAGTACTGAGTCTAATGCTTTGTCTCCCCTTGTAATGATTACTGTACTGAGTCTAATGCTTTGTCCCCCCCCCCCCTGTAATGATAACAGTTCTGAGTCTAATGCTTTGTCTCCCCTTGTAATGATAACAGTACTGAGTCTAGTGCTCTGTCCCCCCTCCCTTAAGTTTTGTTCGATTTCATCTATAAGAATTTTTAGGAGTGCCAATCATTTAAAAAAAACTTTGAGATAAAAAAGTGTTACTTGTTTCAACAAAATCTTCCACTGTGTATTAGTATGAAATGCGAGTCTTACCATTTTTTCTGAGCATGCCATGTAGCTCAGGATTTGTATTTTATACATATTATAAATAATTTATTTTTTGCTTATTTCTATCGAGGGTGTCAATAATTATGGAGGTGGAATGATTGATTTACCTACAGTGCCTTCAGACAGTGTTCATACCCCTCAACGTATTCCACATTTTAAAGGCTGAATTCAAAATGGATTAAATAGATTTGAAAAAGAATACCCCATATTGACAATTGAAACATGTTTTTAGAAATGTTTTCAAATTGATTGAAAATTGAATACAGAAATCTGATTAACGTAAGTATTCACACCCCTGAGTCAATACGTGTTAGAATCACCTTTGGCAGCGATTACAGAAGTGACTCTCTAAGAGCTCTGCACACCTGGATTGTACAATATTTGCACATAATTATTTTAAAAATTCTTCAAGCTCTGTGAAGTTATTGATCATTGCTAGACAGACATTTTCAGGTTTTGCCATAGCAACATTCAATGTTATCTTGGTAAGCGACTCCAGTGTATGTTGGGTCTTGTGTTTAAAGTTATTGTCTTGCTGAAAGGTGAATTCATCTCCCAGTGTCTGTTGGAAAGCAAACTGAACCAGGTTTTCCTCTAGGATTTTTCCAGTGCTTAGCTCTGTTCCGTTTATTTTTATCCTAAAAAATCCCTAGTCCTTGCCGATGACAAGCATACCCATAACATGATGCAGCCACCACCATGCTTGATATGAAGAGTGGTACTCAGTGATGTGTTGTGTTGGATTTGCCCCAAAACATAACGCTTTGTATTCAGCACATAAAGTTAATCTCTTCAAATGTTTTACTTTAGTGCAGGATGCATGTTTGGAATATTTTTATTCTGTACAGGCTTCCTTCTTTTCACTCTGTCATTTTAGGTTAGTATTGTGGAGTACAGTGGGGCAAAAAAGTATTTAGTCAGCCACCAATTGTGCAAGTTCTCCCACTTAAAAAGATGAGAGACCTATCATAAGTACACTTCAACTATGACAGACAAAATGAGAAAAAAAATCCGGAAAATCACATTGTAGGATTTTTTATGAATTTATTTTCAAATTATGTTGGAAAATAAGTATTTGGTCAATAACAAAAGTTTATCTCAATACTTTGTTATATACCCTTTGTTGGCAATGACAGAGGTCAAACGTTTTCTGTAAGTCTTCACAAGGTTTTCACACACTGTTGCTGGTATTTTGGCCCATTCCTCCATGCAGATCTCCTCTAGAGCAGTGATGCTTTTGGGCTGTTGCTGGGCAACACGGACTTTCAACTCCCTCCAAAGATTTTCTATGGGGTTGAGATCTGGAGACTGGCTAGGCCACTCCAGGACCTTGAAATGCCACTCCTTCGTTGCCCGGGCGGTGTGTTTGGGATCATTGTCATGCTGAAAGAACCAGCCACGTTTGATCTTCAATGCCCTTGCTGATGGAAGGAGGTTTTCACTCAAAATCTCACGATACATGGCCCCATTCATTCTTTCCTTTACACGGATCGGTCATCCTGGTCCCTTTGAAGAAAAACAGCCCCAATGCATGATGTTTCCACCCCCATGCTTCACAGTAGGTATGGTGTTCTTTGGATGCAACTCAGCATTCTTTTTCCTCCAAACACGACGAGTTGAGTTTTTACCAAAAAGTTATATTTTGGTTTCATCTGACCATATGACATTCTCCCAATCTTCTTCTGGATCATCCAAATGCTCTCTAGCAAACTTCAGACGGGCCTAGACATGTACTGGCTTAAGCAGGGGGACACGTCTGGCACTGCAGGATTTGAGTCCCTGGCGGCGTAGTGTGTTACTGATGGTAGGCTTTGTTACTTTGGTCCCAGCTCTCTGCAGGTCATTCACTAGGTCCCCCCGTGTGGTTCTGGGATTTTTGCTCACCGTTCTTGTGATCATTTTGACCCCATGGGGTGAGATCTTGCGTAGAGCCCCAGATCGAGGGAGATTATCAGTGGTCTTGTATGTCTTCCATTTCTTAATAATTGCTCCCACAGTTGATTTCTTCAAACCAAGCTGCTTACCTATTGCAGATTCAGTCTTCCCAACCTGGTGCAGGTCTACAATTTTGTTTCTGGTGTCCTTTGACAGCTCTTTGGTCTTGGTCATAGTGGAGTTTGGAGTGTGACTGTTTGAGGTTGTGGACAGGTGTCTTTTATACTGATAACAAGTTCAAACAGGTGCCATTAATACAGGTAACGAGTGGAGGACAGAGGAGCCTCTTAAAGAGAGCCAGAAATCTTGCTTGTTTGTTGGTGACCAAATACTTATTTTCCACCAAAATTTGCAAATAAATTCATTAAAAATCCTACAATGTGATTTTCTGGATTTTTTTTCTCATTTTGTCTGTCATAGTTGAAGTGTACCTATGATGAAAATTACAGGCCTCATCTTTTTAAGTGGGAGAACTTGCACAATTGGTGGCTGACTAAATACTTGTTTGCCCCACTGTAACTGCAAAGTTGTTGATCCATCCTCAGTTCTATCACAGCTATTAAACTCTGTTTTTAAGTCCCTATTGGCCTCATGGCGAAATCCCTGAGCGGTTTCCTTCCATTCCAGCAACTGAGCTAGGAAGGACGTCTGTATCTTTGTAGGGACTGGGTGTATTGATACACCATCCAAAATGTAAATAATAACTTCACCATGCTCAAAGGGATATATATTCAATGTCTGCTACTTTATTTTCACCCATCTACCAATAGCAGCCCTTTGCAAGGCAATGGAAAATCTCCCTGGTCTTTGTGGTTGAATCTGTGTTTGGAATTCACTGCTCGACTGAGGAACCTTACATATAATTGTATGTGTGGGGTACAGAGATGAGGTAGTCATTCAAAAATAATGTTAAACACTATTATTGCACACAGTGAGTCCATGTAACTTATTATGTGACTTGTTAAGCAAACTTTTACTCCTGAAACATGCAGCAATTTAAAAGATTTTACTGAGTTCAAATCAAATCAAATCAAATCAAATTTTATTTGTCACATACACATGGTTAGCAGATGTTAATGCGAGTGTAGCGAAATGCTTGTGCTTCTAGTTCCGACAATGCAGTAATAACAAGTAATCTAACTAACAATTCCAAAACTACTGTCTTGTACACAGTGTAAGGGGATAAAGAATATGTACATAAGGATATATGAATGAGTGATGGTACAGAGCAGCATAGGCAAGATACAGTAGATGGTATCGGGTACAGCATGTACAAATGAGATGAGTATGTAAACAAAGTGGCATAGTATAGTATAAAGTGGCTAGTGATACATGTATTACATAAGGATACCGTCGATGATATAGAGTACAGTATATACGTATGCATATGAGATGAATAATGTAGGGTAAGTAACATTTATATAAGGTAGCATTGTTTAAAGTGGCTAGTGATATATTTACATCATTTCCCATCAATTCCCATTATTAAAGTGGCTGGAGTTGAGTCAGTGTCAGTGTGTTGGCAGCAGCCACTCAGTGTTAGTGGTGGCTGTTTAACAGTCTGATGGCCTTGAGATAGAAGCTGTTTTTCAGTCTCTCGGTCCCAGCTTTGATGCACCTGTACTGACCTCGCCTTCTGGATGATAGCGGGGTGAACAGGCAGTGGCTCGGGTGGTTGATGTCCTTGATGATCTTTATGGCCTTCCTGTGACATCGGGTGGTGTAGGTGTCCTGGAGGGCAGGTAGTTTGCCCCCGGTGATGCGTTGTGCAGACCTCACTACCCTCTGGAGAGCCTTACGGTTGAGGGCGGTGCAGTTGCCATACCAGGCGGTGATACAGCCCGCCAGTTACAGTTCAAATAAGGAAATCAGTCAATTGAAATAGATTCATTAGGCCCTAATCTATGGATTTTACATGACTGGGAATACAGATATGCATCTGTTGGTCACAGATACCTTAACAAAAAGGTAGGGGTGTGGATCAGAAAACCAGTCAGTATCTGGTGTGACCACCAATTGCCTTATGCATTATGACGCCTCTTCTTCACATAGTTGATCAGGCTGTTGCCTGTGGAATGTTCCACTCCTCTTCAAGGGCTGTGTGAAGTAGCTGGATATTGGCGGGTACAGGAACACGCTGTCGTACACGTCAATCCAGAGCATCCCAAACATGATGAGTATGCAGCAATGGAGAAACTGGGACGTTTTCAGCTTCCAGGAATTACAGATCCTTGCAACACGGGGTCGTGTATTACCACGCTGAAACACGAGGGGATGGTGGCGGATGAATGGGGCCCCAGGATCTCGTCGCGTTTTCTCTGTGCATTCAAATTGTCGTCGATTTTAAAATGCAATTGTGTTCATTGTCCGTAGCTTATGTCTGCCCATTCCATAACCCCACCACCACCATGGGGCACTCTGTTCACAACGATGACATCAGCAAGCCACTCGCCCACACGACGCTGTCTAATATCAGCCCGGTACAGTTGAAACAGGGATTCATCTGTGAAGAGCACACTTCTCCAGCGTGCCAGTGGCCATCGAAGGTGAGTATTTGCCCACTGAAGTCGGTTACGATGCTGAACTGCAGTCAGGTCAAGACCCTGGTGAGGACGACGAGCACGCAGATTTCTGACCGTTTGTGCAGAAGTTCTTTGGTTGTACAAACCCACAGTTTCATCAGCTGTCCGGGTGGCTGGTCTCAGACGATCACGCAGATGAAGAAACCGGATGTGAAGGTCCTAGGCTGGTGTGGTCTGCAGTTGTGAGGCCGGTTGGACGTACTGCCAAATTCTCTAAAACAACGTTGGAGGCGGCTTATGGTAGAGAAATTAACATAAAATTCTACTGTAACAGCTCTGGTGGACATTCATGCAATCCAGCATGCCAATTCTACGCTCCCTCAAGGCTTGAGACATCTGTGGCATTGTGTTGTGTGACAACTGCACATTTTATAGTGTCCTTTTATTTTTTTTCCCAGCACAAGGTGCAACTGTGTAATGATCATGCTGTTTAGTCAGCTTCTTGATATGCCACACCTGTCTGATCGATAGCCAAGATAATCTAAGGAGAAATGCTCACTAACAGGGATGTAAACAAATTTGTGAGGGGAATAAACTTTTTGTGCGTGTGGAAAATTTCTGTGTTCTTTTATCTCAGATCATGAAACATGGGACCAACACTTCACGTTGTATTTATAGTTTTGTTCAGTATTGTTACAGGTTACAGTTACAGGCTTTCCATAACTAAGGGCTTGAATACTTATTGACTCAAGACATTTCAGCTTTTCATTTTTTATTAATTTGTACAAATTTCAAAAAACAATTCCACTTTGACATTATGTTGTATTGTGTGTAGATCAGTGACACAACATCATTGTAATCCATTTTAAGTTCAGGCTGTAACACAACAAAATGTGGACAAAGTCAAGGGGGTGAATACTTCCTGTACCTCTTGTTGCTCTGTATCAGACCTCTTCTAAACTATAAATATACAGTGCCTTGCGAAAGTATTCGGCTCCCTTGAACTTTGCGACCTTTTGCCACATTTCAGGCTTCAAACATAAAGACATAAAACTATTTTTTTGTGAAGAATCAACAACAAGTGGGACACAATCATGAAGTGGAACGACATTTATTGGATATTTCAAACTTTTTTAACAAATCAAAAACTGAAAAATTGGGCGTGCAAAATTATTCAGCCCCCTTAAGTGAATACTTTGTAGCGCCACCTTTTGCTGCGATTACAGCTGTAAGTCGCTTGGGGTATGTCTCTATCAGTTTTGCACATCGAGAGACTGAAATTTTTTCCCATTCCTCCTTGCAAAACAGCTCGAGCTCAGTGAGGTTGGATGGAGAGCATTTGTGAACAGCAGTTTTCAGTTCTTTCCACAGATTCTCGATTGGATTCAGGTCTGGACTTTGACTTGGCCATTCTAACACCTGGATATGTTTATTTTTGAACCATTCCATTGTAGATTTTGCTTTATGTTTTGGATCATTGTCTTGTTGGAAGACAAATCTCCGTCCCAGTCTCAGGTCTTTTGCAGACTCCATCAGGTTTTCTTCCAGAATGGTCCTGTATTTGGCTCCATCCATCTTCCCATCAATTTTAACCATCTTCCCTGTCCCTGCTGAAGAAAAGCAGGCCCAAACCATGATGCTGCCACCACCATGTTTGACAGTGGGGATGGTGTGTTCAGCTGTGTTGCTTTTACGCCAAACATAACGTTTTGCATTGTTGCCAAAAAGTTCAATTTTGGTTTCATCTGACCAGAGCACCTTCTTCCACATGTTTGGTGTGTCTCCCAGGTTGCTTGTGGCAAACTTTAAACAACACTTTTTATGGATATCTTTAAGAAATGGCTTTCTTCTTGCCACTCTTCCATAAAGGCCAGATTTGCGCAATATACGACTGATTGTTGTCCTATGGACAGAGTCTCCCACCTCAGCTGTAGATCTCTGCAGTTCATCCAGAGTGATCATGGGCCTCTTGGCTGCATCTCTGATAAGTCTTCTCCTTGTATGAGCTGAAAGTTTAGAGGGACGGCCAGGTCTTGGTAGATTTGCAGTGGTCTGATACTCCTTCCATTTCAATATTATCGCTTGCACAGTGCTCCTTGGGATGTTTAAAGCTTGGGAAATCTTTTTGTATACAAATCCGGCTTTAAACTGCTTCACAACAGTATCTCGGACCTGCCTGGTGTGTTCCTTGTTCTTCATGATGCTCTCTGCGCTTTTAACGGACCTCTGAGACTATCACAGTGCAGGCGCATTTATACGGAGACTTGATTACACACAGGTGGATTGTATTTATCATCATTAGTCATTTAGGTCAACATTGGATCATTCAGAGATCCTCATTGAACTTCTGGAGAGAGTTTGCTGCACTGAAAGTAAAGGGGCTGAATAATTTTGCACGCCCAATTTTTCAGTTTTTGATTTGTTAAAAAAGTTTGAAATATCCAATAAATGTCGTTCCACTTCATGATTGTGTCCCACTTGTTGTTGATTCTTCACAAAAAAATACAGTTTTATATCTTTATGTTTGAAGCCTGAAATGTGGCAAAAGGTCGCAAAGTTCAAGGGGGCCGAATACTTTCGCAAGGCACTGTAACTTGTAAAACACTTGAATAAAACAATTTTCTCTCCCAGTGTGTGTTCCTGCGTGGTGAGGAGGCCAGTCCTAGCCGGTTCTCTGTGTGCGCGTTACGCGTAGCTGTGTCTGATCTGGCCCAGATGATGAGTGTGTTCAGCCGTGTGTACGACACGGACTTCAGATCCTACTGCAGCAGAGACCCTCCCAGCCTCAGATCACACACACACATCTTCAGCACTGTCCATAGGCTGCTCACCGCCTGCAACACGGTACACACACACATCGTCTCTGTGTTCCTCTGAGGGCTGACTGTGTTTTCATAGCATCTCTCTCTTTGTGTGTTAATTATCATAGAAAGCATCCCTCTGTTTGAGCTAGTTGCATTCCATGCTACGTAATTAAAATACTATAAAATGTCTCTCTAGGAGCTAGAGGTCCTGCGGCAGGTATCAGAGGTGTCTGTATGTCTGTCTGACACGGTGAATGAGGTACACTCGGACCCTTGCTACTGGAGTCACGGACACAAACACACCCTCTGTGAGTATATACACACAGACCCTCGCCTTCACAAGCACACCCTCTGTGAGTATATACACACAGACCCTCGCCTTCACAAACACACCTTCTGTGAGTATATACACACAGACCCTCGCCTTCACAAACACACCTTCTGTGAGTATATACACACAGACCCTCGCCTTCACAAATACACCCTCTGTGAGTATATACACACAGACCCTCACCTTCACAAACACACCTTCTGTGAGTATATACACACAGACCCTCGCCTTCACAAACACACCCTCTGTGAGTATATACACACAGACCCTCGCCTTCACAAACACACCCTCTGTGAGTATATACACACAGACCCTCGCCTTCACAAACACACTTTCTGTGAGTATATACACACAGACCCTCACCTTCACAAACACACCTTCTGTGAGTATATACACACAGACCCTCACCTTCACAAACACACCTTCTGTGAGTATATACACACAGACCCTCGCCTTCACAAACACACCTTCTGTGAGTATATACACACAGACCCTCACCTTCACAAACACACCTTCTGTGAGTATATACACACAGACCCTCGCCTTCACAAACACACCCTCTGTGAGTATATACACACAGACCCTCGCCTTCACAAACACACCCTCTGTGAGTATATACACACAGACCCTCGCCTTCACAAACACACTTTCTGTGAGTATATACACACAGACCCTCACCTTCACAAACACACCTTCTGTGAGTATATACACACAGACCCTCACCTTCACAAACACACCTTCTGTGAGTATATACACACAGACCCTCGCCTTCACAAACACACCTTCTGTGAGTATATACACACAGACCCTTGCCTTCACAAACACACCTTCTGTGAGTATATACACACAGACCCTCGCCTTCACAAACACACCTTCTGTGAGTATATACACACAGACCCTCACCTTCACAAACACTCTCTCTGCCATACATATATTATACACACACAGTGCCAGTCAAAAGTTTGGACACACCTACTCATTCAAGGTTTTTTTTCTTTATTTTCTACATTGTAGAATAATAGTGAAGACGTCAAAACTAGGAAATGACACATATGGAATCATGTAGTAACCAAAAAAGTGGAGGTGTGTAGAGGTGTTTGCTGGTGACACTCGGGATTTATTTAGAATCTCAAGGCACACTTAGCCACTTACAAAGAACTATGCCATGATGTGGACTGCTGTTTCTCTTTGCTTATTTCAGATGTTCTTGCCATAATATGGGCTTGGGTCTTTTACCAAATAGGGATATCTTCTGTATACCACCCCTACCTTGTCACAACACAACTGATTGGCTCAAATGCATTAAGAAGGAAAGAAATTCCACAAATTAACTTTTAACAAGGCACACCTGTTTATTGAAATGCATTCCAGGTGACTACCTCATGAAGCTGGTTGACAGAATGCCAAGAGTGTGCAAAGCTGTCAAGGCAAAGGGTGGCTATTTAGTTGCACATGTGTTATTTCATAGTTTTGATGTCTTCACTATTATTCTACAATGTAGAACATAGTCACGATAAAGAAAAACCCTTGAATGAGTAGGTGTCCAAACTTTTGACTGGTAGTGTATTGTTGAAAGTTTACATACACCTTAGCCAACTACATTTAAACTCAGTTTTTCACAAATCCTGACATTTAATCCTAATTAAAATTCCCTGTCTTGGGTCAGTTAGGATCACCACTTTATTTTAAGAATGTGAAATGTCAGAATAATATTAGAGAGAATGATTTATTTCAGCTTTTATTTCTTTCATCACATTCCCAATGGGTCAGATGTTTACATACACTCAGTTAGTATTTGGTATCATTGCCTTTTAAATTGTTTAACTTGGGTCAAACGTTTTGGGTAGCCTTCCACAAGCTTTCAACAATAAGTTGGGTGAATTTTGGCCCATTCCTTCTGACATATCTGGTGTAACTGAGTCAGGTTTGTAGGCCTCATTGCTCACACACGCTTTTTCCAGGTCTGCCACACATTTTCTATAGGATTGAGGTCAGGGCTTTGTGATGGCCACTCCAATACCTTGACTTTGTTGCAAATATGCTTGGGGTCATTGTCCATTTGGAAGACTCATTTGCGACCGAGCCCCCGTGCTTCACGGTTGGGATGGTGTTTTTCGGCTTGCAAGCCTCCCCTTTTTCCTACAAACATAACGATGGTCATTATGGCCAAACAGTTCTATTTTTGTTTCATCAGACCAGAGGACAATTCTCCAAAAAGTACGGTCTTTGTCCCCATGTGCAATTGCAAACTGTAGTTTGACTATTTTATGTCGGTTTTGGAGCAGTGGCTTCTTCCTTGCTGAGCGGCCTTTCAGGTTATGTCGATATAGGACTCGTTTTACTGTGGATATAGATACTTTTGTACCTGTTTCCTCCAGCATCTTCACAAGGTCCTTTGCTGTTGTTCTGGGATTGATTTGCACTTTTCGCACCAAAGTACGTTCATCTCTAGGAGACAGAACGCGTCTCCTTCCTGAGCGGTGTGACGGCTGCGTGGTCCTATGGTGATAATACTTGCGTACTATAGTATGTACAGATGAACGTGGTACCTTCAGGTGTTTGGAAATTGAAATGAACCAGACTTGTGGAGGTCTTGGCTAATTTATTTTGATTTTCCCATAATGTCCATTAGAGGCACTGAGTTTGAAGGTAGGCCTTGAAATACATCCACAGGTACACCTCTAATTGACTCAAATTATGTCAATTAGCCTATCAGAAGCTTCTAAAGCCATGACATCATTTTCTGGAATTTTCCAGGCTGTTTAAAGGCACAGTCAACTTAGTGTATGTAAACTTCTGACCCACTGGAATTGTGATACAGTGAATTATAAGTGGAATAATCTGTCTGTAAACAATTGTTGGAAAAATGACTTGTGTCTTGCACAAAGTAGATGTCCTAACCGACTTGCCAAAACCATAGTTTGTAAACAAGAAATTTGTGGAGTGGTTGAAAAACTAGTTTTAATGACTCCAACATAAGTGCATGTAAACTTCTGACTTCAACTGTATATTGCTATTGAAGTTGACTGTGTGATTTTGTGTTACAGCCACCCAGTTGGAGGATCTTACCAAGAGATACACGGAGTTCCTTTCTCTTCACCACGGAACAGATAGCAAGCTACCGCTAACCGAACCCTGAACTCCAGACTGAAGCTAGCAGGCTACCGCTAACCTTACCCTAAACTCTACAGACAACTATTAGCTTGCTACTGCTAACTCTCCATGATCACCACATGCAGTGTTAACTTTCCTGCATTTCAATGCTAAGGTTGTTGTAGTATCAGTGCTAACTGTGTAACTGTTACTAGGGCAGTAGGCATGTTCCCATCTTCGCTTTTAAAAATGTTTCAATACACTTGAAATCACTGTTTTTGTAAATGTTTTAATGAGTGCACTATATAGGGTCCTATTTGGGATATTCACCACCGATACATCAAATATGTTTTGCTTTCTCAACACCAGAACTGCAGACAACATTGTTTTATGTTGTCTGTGTGTGATATTTGTCTCAAACATTGTTTATCTCTTGGTTGCACCGGGTCTCTTGAAAAAAATATTTTATCTCAATGAGACTAACCTGGATAAATAAAGGTTACTAGTTTCTGAAGTCCCATTTATACTTATTTTATTTTACCTTTATTTAACTGGTCTTCGAAAGCCAAGTCGACAAACAGATTACCGACCATTTTGAATCTCACCATACCTTCTCTGCTATGCAATCTGGTTTCAGAGCTGGTCATGGGTGCACCTCAGCCACGCTCAAGGTCCTAAACGATATCTTAACCGCCATCGATAAGAAACATTACTGTGCAGCCGTATTCATTGATCTGGCCAAGGCTTTCGACTCTGTCAATCACCACATCCTCATTGGCAGACTCAACAGCCTTGGTTTCTCAAATGATTGCCTCGCCTGGTTCACCAACTACTTCTCTGATAGAGTTCAGTGTGTCAAATCGGAGGGCCTGTTGTCCGGACCTCTGGCAGTCTATGGGGGTGCCACAGGGGTTCAATTCTTGGACCGACTCTCTTCTCTGTATACATCAATGAGGTCGCTCTTGCTGCTGGTGAGTCTCTGATCCACCTCTATGCAGACGACACCATTCTGTATACTTCCGGCCCTTTTTTGGACACTGTTAACAACCCTCCAGGCAAGCTTCAATGCCATACAACTCTCCTTCCGTGGCCTCCAATTACTCTTAAATACAAGTAAAACTAAATGCATGCTCTTCAACCGATCGCTACCTGCACCTGCCCGCCTGTCCAACATCACTACTCTGGACGGCTCTGACTTAGAATACGTGGACAACTACAAATACTTAGGTGTCTGGTTAGACTGTAAACTCTCCTTCCAGACCCATATCAAACATCTCCAATCCAAAGTTAAATCTAGAATTGGCTTCCTATTTCGCAACAAAGCATCCTTCACTCATGCTGCCAAACATACCCTTGTAAAACTGACCATCCTACCAATCCTCGACTTTGGCGATGTCATTTATAAAATTGCCTCCAAAACCCTACTCAACAAATTGGATGCAGTCTATCACAGTGCAATCCGTTTTGTCACCAAAGCCCCATATACTACCCACCATTGCGACCTGTACGCTCTCGTTGGCTGGCCCTCGCTTCAAGTCCCCCCTTATCTCAGCTCGCTGGTCACCATAGCATCTCCCACCTGTAGCACAAGCTCCAACAGGTATATCTCTCTGGTCACCCCCAAAACCAATTATTTCTTTGGCCGCCTCTCCTTCCAGTTCTCTGCTGCCAATGACTGGAACGAACTACAAAAATCTCTGAAACTGGAAACACTTATCTCCCTCACTAGCTTTAAGCACCAGCTGTCAGAGCAGCTCACAGATTACTGCACCTGTACATAGCCCACCTATAATTTAGCCCAAACAACTACCTCTTTCCCTACTGTATTTAATTTATTTATTTATTTTGCTCCTTTGCACCCCATTATTTTTATTTCTACTTTGCACATTCTTCCATTGCAAAACTACCATTCCAGTGTTTTACTTGCTATATTGTATTTACCTTGCCACCATGGCCTTTTTTGCCTTTACCTCCCTTATCTCACCTCATTTGCTCACATTGTATATAGACTTGTTTATACTGTATTATTGACTGTATGTTTGTTTTACTCCATGTGTAACTCTGTGTCGTTGTATCTGTCGAACTGCTTTGCTGTATCTTGGCCAGGTCGCAATTGTAAATGAGAACTTGTTCTCAACTTGCCTACCTGGTTAAATAAAGGTAAAATAAATAACTAGGCCAGTCAGTTAAGAACAAATTCTTATTTTCAATGACGGCCTAGGAACAGTGGGTTAACTGCCTTGTTCAGGGGCAGAACGACAGATTTTTACCTTGTCAGCTCAGGGATTCAATCGAGCAACCTTTCGGTTACTAGTCCAACACTAACCACTAGGCTATCTGCCACCCCAAATCAACTCAATACCCTGTGATGATGAAGCAAAAACAGGTTTTAAGGAAGTTAGCAAATTTATTAAAAGCTCATGTGTATCCTGTTTCCATTGATATCATTGAGATGTTTCTACAACTTGATTAGAATCTACATGTGGTAGATTCAATTGATTGGACATTATTTGGAAACATTTCTGCAGCATTGAAGGTCCCCAAGAACACAGTGGCCTCCATCATTCTTAAATGGAAGAAGTTTGGAACCACCAAGACTCTTCCTAGAGCTGTCTGCCTGGTCAAACGGAGAAATCGTGGGAGAAGGGCCTTGGTCAGGGAGGTGAGTAAGAACCCAATGGTCACTCTGACAGAGCTCCAGAGTTCCTCTGTGGAGATGGGAGAACCTTCCAGAATGACGACCATCTCTGCAGACTCAACCAATCAGGCCTTTATGGTAGAGTGGCCAGACTGAAGCCACTCCTCAGTAAAAGGCACATGACAGCCCGCTTGGAGTTGGCCAAAAGGAACATAAAGGACTCTGACTATGAGAAACAAGATTCTCTGGTCTGATGAAACCAATATTGAGTGTTGAGGATCAGCGTGGTGGATGTGTTGTTACCTACCCTTACCACTTGGGGGCGACCCATCAGGAAGTCCAGGATCCAGTGTTGTTACCTACCCTTACCCCCTGGGGGCGGCCCGTCAGGAAGTCCAGGATCCAGTGTTGTTACCTACCCTTACCACCTGGGGGCGGCCCATCAAGAAGTCCAGGATCCAGTGTTGTTACCTACCCTTACCACCTGGTGGCGGCCCATCAAGAAGTCCAGGATCCAGTGTTGTTACCTACCCTTACCACCTGGGGGCGGCCCATCAAGAAGTCCAGGATCCAGTGTTGTTACCTACCCTTACCACCTGGGGGCGGCCCATCAAGAAGTCCAGGGTCCAGTGTTGTTACCTACCCTTACCACCTGGGGGCGGCCCATCAAGAAGTCCAGGATCCAGTGTTGTTACCTACCCTTACCACCTGGGGGCGGCCCATCAAGAAGTCCAGGATCCAGTGTTGTTACCTACCCTTACCACCTGGGGGCGGCCCATCAAGAAGTCCAGGATCCAGTGTTGTTACCTACCCTTACCACCTGGGGGCGGCCCATCAGGAAGTCCAGTGTTTAGCCCTCCCACTGCCACTGGAGACTTATGTCCCTTACAGATAGATCACTGCACCTGTACACAGCCCATCTACCTACCTCATCCCCATACTGGTATCTATTTATTTATTTATTTATTTTGCTCCTTTGCACCCCATTATCTCTACCTGCACATTCATCTTCTGCTGATCTACCATTCCAGTGTTTAATTGCTATATTGTAATTACTTCGCCACCATGGCCTATTTATTTCCTTAACTTACCTCATTTGCACTCACTGTATATAGACTTTTTGTTTTCTTTTGTTCTACTGTATTATTGACTATGTTTTGTTTATTCCATGTGTAACTCTGTGTTGTTGTTTGTGTCGAATTGCTATGCTTTATCTTGGCCAGGTCGCAGTTGTAAATGAGAACTTGTTCTCAACTAGCCTACCTGGTTAAAAAAAAGGGAACTTGTTCTCAACTAGCCTACCTGGTTAAATAAAGGTGAAATAAAATAAAAATTGATGAGCTTTGAGGGCGCTATGGTGTTGAACGCTGAGCTGTAGTCAATGAATAGCATTCTCACATACAGTGAGGGAAAAAAGTATTTGATCCCCTGCTGATTTTGTACATTTGTCCACTGACAAATAAATGATCAGTCTATAATTTGAATAGTAGGTTTATTAAACCAAGTACTGCATAAAGGGACTGAATACTTAAAAAAATATATCTATTATAAATTTGCAAAAATGTCTAAAAGCCTGCTTTTGCTTGGTGATAATGGGGTGTTGTGTGTAGATAACTGAATGCACTGTGTCCAGTTGCGGAACTAGAGTTGTATACAGGGGGTGGTCAAGGCTACTTCATGGGGTCCATAGACCATGACCGAAAATGAGTGTGTAACCCTAACCTGGCATCTAAGGAGCATAAATTAATCCTATGACTGCTGATTAGAGGTAGAAGTGATAATTCACTGAACCCGGAGTTCTTCAATGCAGCAGATAGTGAGGTCCATAAGGGTTACTACACTAGAATTCAATGTGAGGTCCATAAGGGTTACTACACTAGAATTCAATGTGCCAGATAGTGAGGTCCATAAGGGTTACTACACTAGAATTCAATGTGCCAGATAGTGAGGTCCATAAGGGTTACTACACTAGAATTCAATGTGACAGAGAGTGAGGTCCATAAGGGTTACTACACTAGAATTCAATGTGCCAGATAGTGAGGTCCATAAGGGTTACTACACTAGAATTCAATGTGCCAGATAGTGAGGTCTATAAGGGTTACTACACTAGAATTAAATGTGCCAGATAGTGAGGTCCATAAGGGTTACTACACTAGAATTCAATGTGCCAGATAGTGAGGTCCATAAGGGTTACTACACTAGAATTCAATGTGCCAGATAGTGAGGTCCATGAGGGTTACTTCATTAGAATTCAATGTGCAAGATAGTGAGGTCCATAAGGGTTACTACACTAGAATTCAATGTGCCAGATAGTGAGGTCTATAAGGGTTACTACACTAGAATTAAATGTGCCAGATAGTGAGGTCCATAAGGGTTACTACACTAGAATTCAATGTGAGGTCCATAAGGGTTACTACACTAGAATTCAATGTGCCAGATAGTGAGGTCCATAAGGGTTACTACACTAGAATTCAATGTGCCAGATAGTGAGGTCCATAAGGGTTACTACACTAGAATTCAATGTGACAGAGAGTGAGGTCCATAAGGGTTACTACACTAGAATTCAATGTGCCAGATAGTGAGGTCCATAAGGGTTACTACACTAGAATTCAATGTGCCAGATAGTGAGGTCTATAAGGGTTACTACACTAGAATTAAATGTGCCAGATAGTGAGGTCCATAAGGGTTACTACACTAGAATTCAATGTGCCAGATAGTGAGGTCCATAAGGGTTACTACACTAGAATTCAATGTGCCAGATAGTGAGGTCCATGAGGGTTACTTCATTAGAATTCAATGTGCAAGATAGTGAGGTCCATAAGGGTTACTACACTAGAATTCAATGTGCCAGATAGTGAGGTCTATAAGGGTTACTACACTAGAATTAAATGTGCCAGATAGTGAGGTCCATAAGGGTTACTACACTAGAATTCAATGTGAGGTCCATAAGGGTTATTACACTAGAATTCAATATGGCAGATAGTGAGGTCCATAAGGGTTACTACACTAGAATTCAATGTGACAGAGAGTGAGGTCCATAAGGGTTACTACACTAGAATTCAATATAGCAGATAGTGTGGTCCATAAGGGTTACTACACTAGAATTCAATGTGCCAGATAGTGTGGTCCATAAGGGTTACTACACTAGAATTCAATGTGACAGAGAGTGAGGTCCATAAGGGTTACTACACTAGAATTCAATGTGGCAGATAGTGGGGTCCATAAGGGTTACTACACTAGAATTTAATGTGCCAGATAGGGAGGTCCATAAGGGTTACTACACTAGAATTCAATGTGAGGTCCATAAGGGTTACTACACTAGAATTCAATGTGACAGAGAGTGAGGTCCATAAGGGTTACTACACTAGAATTCAATGTGGCAGATAGTGGGGTCCATAAGGGTTACTACACTAGAATTCAATGTGGCAGATAGTGAGGTCCATAAGGGTTACTACACTAGAATTCAATGTGCCAGATAGTGAGGTCTATAAGGGTTACTACACTAGAATTAAATGTGCCAGATAGTGAGGTCCATAAGGGTTACTACACTAGAATTCAATGTGAGGTCCATAAGGGTTATTACACTAGAATTCAATATGGCAGATAGTGGGGTCCATAAGGGTTACTACACTAGAATTCAATGTGCCAGATAGTGAAGTCCATAAGGGTTACTACACTAGAATTCAATGTGCCAGATAGTGAGGTCCATAAGGGTTACTACACTAGAATTCAATGTGCCAGATAGTGAGGTCCATGAGGGTTACTTCATTAGAATTCAATGTGCAAGATAGTGAGGTCCATAAGGGTTACTACACTAGAATTCAATGTGCCAGATAGTGAGGTCTATAAGGGTTACTACACTAGAATTCAATGTGCCAGATAGTGAGGTCTATAAGGGTTACTACACTAGAATTAAATGTGCCAGATAGTGAGGTCCATAAGGGTTACTACACTAGAATTCAATGTGCCAGATAGTGAGGTCCATAAGGGTTACTACACTAGAATTCAATGTGCCAGATAGTGAGGTCCATAAGGGTTACTACACTAGAATTCAATGTGCCAGATAGTGAGGTCCATAAGGGTTACTAAACTAGAATTCAATGTGCCAGATAGTGAGGTCCATAAGGGTTACTTCACTAGAATTCAATGTGCGGTCCATAAGGGTTACTACACTAGAATTCAATATGGCAGATAGTGAGGTCCATAAGGGTTACTACACTAGAATTCAATATAGCAGATAGTGAGGTCCATAAGGGTTACTACACTAGAATTCAATGTGCCAGATAATGAGGTCCATAAGGGTTACTACACTGGAATTCAATGTGGCAGATAGTGAAGTCCATAAGGGTTACTACACTAGAATTCAATGTGAGGTCCATAAGGGTTACTACACTAGAATTCAATGTGAGGTCCATAAGGGTTACTACACTAGAATTCAATGTGCCAGATAGTGAGGTCCATAAGGGTTACTACACTAGAATTCAATGTGGCAGATAGTGGGGTCCATAAGGGTTACTACACTAGAATTCAATGTGGCAGATAGTGGGGTCCATAAGGGTTACTACACTAGAATGTAATGTGCCAGATAGTGAAGTCCATAAGGGTTACTACACTAGAATTCAATGTGCCAGATAGTGAAGTCCATAAGGGTTACCACACTAGAATTCAATGTGCCAGATAGTGAGGTCCATAAGGGTTACTACACTAGAATTCAATGTGCCAGATAGTGTGGTCCATAAGGGTTACTACACTAGAATTCAATGTGCCAGATAGTGAGGTCCATGAGGGTTACTTCATTAGAATTCAATGTGCCAGATAGTGAGGTCCATAGGGGTTACTACACTAGAATTCAATGTGCCAGATAGTGAGGTCCATAAGGGTTACTACACTAGAATTCAATGTGCCAGATAGTGAACTCCATAAGGGTTACTACACTAGAATTCAATGTGAGGTCCATAAGGGTTACTACACTAGAATTCAATGTGAGGTCCATAAGGGTTACTACACTAGAATTCAATATGGCAGATAGTGAGGTCCATAAGGGTTACTACACTAGAATTCAATGTGCCAGATAGTGAACTCCATAAGGGTTACTACACTAGAATTCAATGTGAGGTCCATAAGGGTTACTACACTAGAATTCAATGTGAGGTCCATAAGGGTTACTACACTAGAATTCAATATGGCAGATAGTGAGGTCCATAAGGGTTACTACACTAGAATTCAATATAGCAGATAGTGGGGTCCATAAGGGTTACTACACTAGAATTTAATGTGCCAGATAGGGAGGTCCATAAGGGTTACTACACTAGAATTCAATGTGAGGTCCATAAGGGTTACTACACTAGAATTCAATGTGACAGAGAGTGAGGTCCATAAGGGTTACTACACTAGAATTCAATGTGGCAGATAGTGGGGTCCATAAGGGTTACTACACTAGAATTCAATGTGGCAGATAGTGAGGTCCATAAGGGTTACTACACTAGAATTCAATGTGGCAGATAGTGAGGTCCATAAGGGTTACTACACTAGAATTCAATGTGGCAGATAGTGGGGTCCATAAGGGTTACTACACTAGAATTTAATGTGCCAGATAGGGAGGTCCATAAGGGTTACTACACTAGAATTCAATGTGCCAGATAGTGAAGTCCATAAGGGTTACTACACTAGAATTCAATGTGCCAGATAGTGAGGTCCATAAGGGTTACTACACTAGAATTCAATGTGCCAGATAGTGAGGTCCATGAGGGTTACTTCATTAGAATTCAATGTGCAAGATAGTGAGGTCCATAAGGGTTACTACACTAGAATTCAATGTGAGGTCCATAAGGGTTACTACACTAGAATTCAATATGGCAGATAGTGAGGTCCATAAGGGTTACTACACTAGAATTCAATGTGACAGAGAGTGAGGTCCATAAGGGTTACTACACTATAATTCAATGTGCCAGATAGTGTGGTCCATAAGGGTTACTACACTAGAATTCAATATAGCAGATAGTGTGGTCCATAAGGGTTACTACACTAGAATTCAATGTGGCAGATAGTGGGGTCCATAAGGGTTACTACACTAGAATTTAATGTGCCAGATAGGGAGGTCCATAAGGGTTACTACACTAGAATTCAATGTGCCAGATAGTGAAGTCCATAAGGGTTACTACACTAGAATTCAATGTGCCAGATAGTGAGGTCCATAAGGGTTACTACACTAGAATTCAATGTGCCAGATAGTGAGGTCCATGAGGGTTACTTCATTAGAATTCAATGTGCAAGATAGTGAGGTCCATAAGGGTTACTACACTAGAATTCAATGTGCCAGATAGTGAGATCTATAAGGGTTACTACACTAGAATTAAATGTGCCAGATAGTGAGGTCCATAAGGGTTACTACACTAGAATTCAATGTGCCAGATAGTGAGGTCCATAAGGGTTACTACACTAGAATTCAATGTGCCAGATAGTGAGGTCCATGAGGGTTACTTCATTAGAATTCAATGTGCAAGATAGTGAGGTCCATAAGGGTTACTACACTAGAATTCAATGTGCCAGATAGTGAGGTCTATAAGGGTTACTACACTAGAATTAAATGTGCCAGATAGTGAGGTCCATAAGGGTTACTACACTAGAATTCAATGTGAGGTCCATAAGGGTTATTACACTAGAATTCAATATGGCAGATAGTGAGGTCCATAAGGGTTACTACACTAGAATTCAATGTGACAGAGAGTGAGGTCCATAAGGGTTACTACACTAGAATTCAATATAGCAGATAGTGTGGTCCATAAGGGTTACTACACTAGAATTCAATGTGCCAGATAGTGTGGTCCATAAGGGTTACTACACTAGAATTCAATGTGACAGAGAGTGAGGTCCATAAGGGTTACTACACTAGAATTCAATGTGGCAGATAGTGGGGTCCATAAGGGTTACTACACTAGAATTTAATGTGCCAGATAGGGAGGTCCATAAGGGTTACTACACTAGAATTCAATGTGAGGTCCATAAGGGTTACTACACTAGAATTCAATGTGACAGAGAGTGAGGTCCATAAGGGTTACTACACTAGAATTCAATGTGGCAGATAGTGGGGTCCATAAGGGTTACTACACTAGAATTCAATGTGGCAGATAGTGAGGTCCATAAGGGTTACTACACTAGAATTCAATGTGCCAGATAGTGAGGTCTATAAGGGTTACTACACTAGAATTAAATGTGCCAGATAGTGAAGTCCATAAGGGTTACTACACTAGAATTCAATGTGAGGTCCATAAGGGTTATTACACTAGAATTCAATATGGCAGATAGTGAGGTCCATAAGGGTTACTACACTAGAATTCAATGTGCCAGATAGTGAAGTCCATAAGGGTTACTACACTAGAATTCAATGTGCCAGATAGTGAGGTCCATAAGGGTTACTACACTAGAATTCAATGTGCCAGATAGTGAGGTCCATGAGGGTTACTTCATTAGAATTCAATGTGCAAGATAGTGAGGTCCATAAGGGTTACTACACTAGAATTCAATGTGCCAGATAGTGAAGTCCATAAGGGTTACTACACTAGAATTAAATGTGCCAGATAGTGAGGTCCATAAGGGTTACTACACTAGAATTCAATGTGCCAGATAGTGAGGTCCATAAGGGTTACTACACTAGAATTAAATGTGCCAGATAGTGAGGTCCATAAGGGTTACTACACTAGAATTCAATGTGCCAGATAGTGAGGTCCATAAGGGTTACTACACTAGAATTCAATGTGCCAGATAGTGAGGTCCATAAGGGTTACTACACTAGAATTCAATGTGCCAGATAGTGAGGTCCATAAGGGTTACTAAACTAGAATTCAATGTGCCAGATAGTGAGGTCCATAAGGGTTACTTCACTAGAATTCAATGTGCGGTCCATAAGGGTTACTACACTAGAATTCAATATGGCAGATAGTGAGGTCCATAAGGGTTACTACACTAGAATTCAATATAGCAGATAGTGAGGTCCATAAGGGTTACTACACTAGAATTCAATGTGCCAGATAATGAGGTCCATAAGGGTTACTACACTGGAATTCAATGTGGCAGATAGTGAAGTCCATAAGGGTTACTACACTAGAATTCAATGTGAGGTCCATAAGGGTTACTACACTAGAATTCAATGTGAGGTCCATAAGGGTTACTACACTAGAATTCAATGTGCCAGATAGTGAGGTCCATAAGGGTTACTACACTAGAATTCAATGTGGCAGATAGTGGGGTCCATAAGGGTTACTACACTAGAATTCAATGTGGCAGATAGTGGGGTCCATAAGGGTTACTACACTAGAATGTAATGTGCCAGATAGTGAAGTCCATAAGGGTTACTACACTAGAATTCAATGTGCCAGATAGTGAAGTCCATAAGGGTTACCACACTAGAATTCAATGTGCCAGATAGTGAGGTCCATAAGGGTTACTACACTAGAATTCAATGTGCCAGATAGTGTGGTCCATAAGGGTTACTACACTAGAATTCAATGTGCCAGATAGTGAGGTCCATGAGGGTTACTTCATTAGAATTCAATGTGCCAGATAGTGAGGTCCATAGGGGTTACTACACTAGAATTCAATGTGCCAGATAGTGAGGTCCATAAGGGTTACTACACTAGAATTCAATGTGCCAGATAGTGAACTCCATAAGGGTTACTACACTAGAATTCAATGTGAGGTCCATAAGGGTTACTACACTAGAATTCAATGTGAGGTCCATAAGGGTTACTACACTAGAATTCAATATGGCAGATAGTGAGGTCCATAAGGGTTACTACACTAGAAT
Source organism: Oncorhynchus mykiss (assembly GCF_057628025.1). Taxonomy (NCBI): domain Eukaryota; kingdom Metazoa; phylum Chordata; class Actinopteri; order Salmoniformes; family Salmonidae; genus Oncorhynchus; species Oncorhynchus mykiss. The sequence continues at coordinate 81,074,834 of NC_143037.1, forward strand.
TCAATATAGCAGATAGTGTGGTCCATAAGGGTTACTACACTAGAATTCAATGTGCCAGATAGTGTGGTCCATAAGGGTTACTACACTAGAATTCAATGTGACAGAGAGTGAGGTCCATAAGGGTTACTACACTAGAATTCAATGTGGCAGATAGTGGGGTCCATAAGGGTTACTACACTAGAATTTAATGTGCCAGATAGGGAGGTCCATAAGGGTTACTACACTAGAATTCAATGTGAGGTCCATAAGGGTTACTACACTAGAATTCAATGTGACAGAGAGTGAGGTCCATAAGGGTTACTACACTAGAATTCAATGTGGCAGATAGTGGGGTCCATAAGGGTTACTACACTAGAATTCAATGTGGCAGATAGTGAGGTCCATAAGGGTTACTACACTAGAATTCAATGTGGCAGATAGTGAGGTCCATAAGGGTTACTACACTAGAATTCAATGTGGCAGATAGTGGGGTCCATAAGGGTTACTACACTAGAATTTAATGTGCCAGATAGGGAGGTCCATAAGGGTTACTACACTAGAATTCAATGTGCCAGATAGTGAGGTCCATAAGGGTTACTACACTAGAATTCAATGTGCCAGATAGTGAGGTCCATGAGGGTTACTTCATTAGAATTCAATGTGCAAGATAGTGAGGTCCATAAGGGTTACTACACTAGAATTCAATGTGAGGTCCATAAGGGTTACTACACTAGAATTCAATATGGCAGATAGTGAGGTCCATAAGGGTTACTACACTAGAATTCAATGTGACAGAGAGTGAGGTCCATAAGGGTTACTACACTATAATTCAATGTGCCAGATAGTGTGGTCCATAAGGGTTACTACACTAGAATTCAATATAGCAGATAGTGTGGTCCATAAGGGTTACTACACTATAATTCAATGTGGCAGATAGTGGGGTCCATAAGGGTTACTACACTAGAATTTAATGTGCCAGATAGGGAGGTCCATAAGGGTTACTACACTAGAATTCAATGTGCCAGATAGTGAAGTCCATAAGGGTTACTACACTAGAATTCAATGTGCCAGATAGTGAGGTCCATAAGGGTTACTACACTAGAATTCAATGTGCCAGATAGTGAGGTCCATGAGGGTTACTTCATTAGAATTCAATGTGCAAGATAGTGAGGTCCATAAGGGTTACTACACTAGAATTCAATGTGCCAGATAGTGAGGTCTATAAGGGTTACTACACTAGAATTAAATGTGCCAGATAGTGAGGTCCATAAGGGTTACTACACTAGAATTCAATGTGCCAGATAGTGAGGTCCATAAGGGTTACTACACTAGAATTCAATGTGCCAGATAGTGAGGTCCATGAGGGTTACTTCATTAGAATTCAATGTGCAAGATAGTGAGGTCCATAAGGGTTACTACACTAGAATTCAATGTGCCAGATAGTGAGGTCTATAAGGGTTACTACACTAGAATTAAATGTGCCAGATAGTGAGGTCCATAAGGGTTACTACACTAGAATTCAATGTGAGGTCCATAAGGGTTATTACACTAGAATTCAATATGGCAGATAGTGAGGTCCATAAGGGTTACTACACTAGAATTCAATGTGACAGAGAGTGAGGTCCATAAGGGTTACTACACTAGAATTCAATATAGCAGATAGTGTGGTCCATAAGGGTTACTACACTAGAATTCAATGTGCCAGATAGTGTGGTCCATAAGGGTTACTACACTAGAATTCAATGTGACAGAGAGTGAGGTCCATAAGGGTTACTACACTAGAATTCAATGTGGCAGATAGTGGGGTCCATAAGGGTTACTACACTAGAATTTAATGTGCCAGATAGGGAGGTCCATAAGGGTTACTACACTAGAATTCAATGTGAGGTCCATAAGGGTTACTACACTAGAATTCAATGTGACAGAGAGTGAGGTCCATAAGGGTTACTACACTAGAATTCAATGTGGCAGATAGTGGGGTCCATAAGGGTTACTACACTAGAATTCAATGTGGCAGATAGTGAGGTCCATAAGGGTTACTACACTAGAATTCAATGTGCCAGATAGTGAGGTCTATAAGGGTTACTACACTAGAATTAAATGTGCCAGATAGTGAAGTCCATAAGGGTTACTACACTAGAATTCAATGTGAGGTCCATAAGGGTTATTACACTAGAATTCAATATGGCAGATAGTGAGGTCCATAAGGGTTACTACACTAGAATTCAATGTGCCAGATAGTGAAGTCCATAAGGGTTACTACACTAGAATTCAATGTGCCAGATAGTGAGGTCCATAAGGGTTACTACACTAGAATTCAATGTGCCAGATAGTGAGGTCCATGAGGGTTACTTCATTAGAATTCAATGTGCAAGATAGTGAGGTCCATAAGGGTTACTACACTAGAATTCAATGTGCCAGATAGTGAGGTCTATAAGGGTTACTACACTAGAATTAAATGTGCCAGATAGTGAGGTCCATAAGGGTTACTACACTAGAATTCAATGTGCCAGATAGTGAGGTCCATAAGGGTTACTACACTAGAATTCAATGTGCCAGATAGTGAGGTCCATAAGGGTTACTACACTAGAATTCAATGTGCCAGATAGTGAGGTCCATAAGGGTTACTACACTAGAATTCAATGTGCCAGATAGTGAGGTCCATAAGGGTTACTACACTAGAATTCAATGTGCCAGATAGTGAGGTCCATAAGGGTTACTAAACTAGAATTCAATGTGCCAGATAGTGAGGTCCATAAGGGTTACTTCACTAGAATTCAATGTGAGTTCCATAAGGGTTACTACACTAGAATTCAATATGGCAGATAGTGAGGTCCATAAGGGTTACTACACTAGAATTCAATATAGCAGATAGTGAGGTCCATAAGGGTTACTACACTAGAATTCAATGTGCCAGATAATGAGGTCCATAAGGGTTACTACACTGGAATTCAATGTGGCAGATAGTGAAGTCCATAAGGGTTACTACACTAGAATTCAATGTGAGGTCCATAAGGGTTACTACACTAGAATTCAATGTGAGGTCCATAAGGGTTACTACACTAGAATTCAATGTGCCAGATAGTGAGGTCCATAAGGGTTACTACACTAGAATTCAATGTGGCAGATAGTGGGGTCCATAAGGGTTACTACACTAGAATTCAATGTGGCAGATAGTGGGGTCCATAAGGGTTACTACACTAGAATGTAATGTGCCAGATAGTGAAGTCCATAAGGGTTACTACACTAGAATTCAATGTGCCAGATAGTGAAGTCCATAAGGGTTACCACACTAGAATTCAATGTGCCAGATAGTGAGGTCCATAAGGGTTACTACACTAGAATTCAATGTGCCAGATAGTGTGGTCCATAAGGGTTACTACACTAGAATTCAATGTGCCAGATAGTGAGGTCCATGAGGGTTACTTCATTAGAATTCAATGTGCCAGATAGTGAGGTCCATAGGGGTTACTACACTAGAATTCAATGTGCCAGATAGTGAGGTCCATAAGGGTTACTACACTAGAATTCAATGTGCCAGATAGTGAACTCCATAAGGGTTACTACACTAGAATTCAATGTGAGGTCCATAAGGGTTACTACACTAGAATTCAATGTGAGGTCCATAAGGGTTACTACACTAGAATTCAATATGGCAGATAGTGAGGTCCATAAGGGTTACTACACTAGAATTCAATATAGCAGATAGTGTGGTCCATAAGGGTTACTACACTAGAATTCAATGTGCCAGATAGTGTGGTCCATAAGGGTTACTACACTAGAATTCAATGTGACAGAGAGTGAGGTCCATAAGGGTTACTACACTAGAATTCAATGTGGCAGATAGTGGGGTCCATAAGGGTTACTACACTAGAATTTAATGTGCCAGATAGGGAGGTCCATAAGGGTTACTACACTAGAATTCAATGTGAGGTCCATAAGGGTTACTACACTAGAATTCAATGTGACAGAGAGTGAGGTCCATAAGGGTTACTACACTAGAATTCAATGTGGCAGATAGTGGGGTCCATAAGGGTTACTACACTAGAATTCAATGTGGCAGATAGTGAGGTCCATAAGGGTTACTACACTAGAATTCAATGTGGCAGATAGTGAGGTCCATAAGGGTTACTACACTAGAATTCAATGTGGCAGATAGTGGGGTCCATAAGGGTTACTACACTAGAATTTAATGTGCCAGATAGGGAGGTCCATAAGGGTTACTACACTAGAATTCAATGTGCCAGATAGTGAAGTCCATAAGGGTTACTACACTAGAATTCAATGTGCCAGATAGTGAGGTCCATAAGGGTTACTACACTAGAATTCAATGTGCCAGATAGTGAGGTCCATGAGGGTTACTTCATTAGAATTCAATGTGCAAGATAGTGAGGTCCATAAGGGTTACTACACTAGAATTCAATGTGAGGTCCATAAGGGTTACTACACTAGAATTCAATATGGCAGATAGTGAGGTCCATAAGGGTTACTACACTAGAATTCAATGTGACAGAGAGTGAGGTCCATAAGGGTTACTACACTATAATTCAATGTGCCAGATAGTGTGGTCCATAAGGGTTACTACACTAGAATTCAATATAGCAGATAGTGTGGTCCATAAGGGTTACTACACTAGAATTCAATGTGGCAGATAGTGGGGTCCATAAGGGTTACTACACTAGAATTTAATGTGCCAGATAGGGAGGTCCATAAGGGTTACTACACTAGAATTCAATGTGCCAGATAGTGAAGTCCATAAGGGTTACTACACTAGAATTCAATGTGCCAGATAGTGAGGTCCATAAGGGTTACTACACTAGAATTCAATGTGCCAGATAGTGAGGTCCATGAGGGTTACTTCATTAGAATTCAATGTGCAAGATAGTGAGGTCCATAAGGGTTACTACACTAGAATTCAATGTGCCAGATAGTGAGGTCTATAAGGGTTACTACACTAGAATTAAATGTGCCAGATAGTGAGGTCCATAAGGGTTACTACACTAGAATTCAATGTGCCAGATAGTGAGGTCCATAAGGGTTACTACACTAGAATTCAATGTGCCAGATAGTGAGGTCCATGAGGGTTACTTCATTAGAATTCAATGTGCAAGATAGTGAGGTCCATAAGGGTTACTACACTAGAATTCAATGTGCCAGATAGTGAGGTCTATAAGGGTTACTACACTAGAATTAAATGTGCCAGATAGTGAGGTCCATAAGGGTTACTACACTAGAATTCAATGTGAGGTCCATAAGGGTTATTACACTAGAATTCAATATGGCAGATAGTGAGGTCCATAAGGGTTACTACACTAGAATTCAATGTGACAGAGAGTGAGGTCCATAAGGGTTACTACACTAGAATTCAATATAGCAGATAGTGTGGTCCATAAGGGTTACTACACTAGAATTCAATGTGCCAGATAGTGTGGTCCATAAGGGTTACTACACTAGAATTCAATGTGACAGAGAGTGAGGTCCATAAGGGTTACTACACTAGAATTCAATGTGGCAGATAGTGGGGTCCATAAGGGTTACTACACTAGAATTTAATGTGCCAGATAGGGAGGTCCATAAGGGTTACTACACTAGAATTCAATGTGAGGTCCATAAGGGTTACTACACTAGAATTCAATGTGACAGAGAGTGAGGTCCATAAGGGTTACTACACTAGAATTCAATGTGGCAGATAGTGGGGTCCATAAGGGTTACTACACTAGAATTCAATGTGGCAGATAGTGAGGTCCATAAGGGTTACTACACTAGAATTCAATGTGCCAGATAGTGAGGTCTATAAGGGTTACTACACTAGAATTAAATGTGCCAGATAGTGAAGTCCATAAGGGTTACTACACTAGAATTCAATGTGAGGTCCATAAGGGTTATTACACTAGAATTCAATATGGCAGATAGTGAGGTCCATAAGGGTTACTACACTAGAATTCAATGTGCCAGATAGTGAAGTCCATAAGGGTTACTACACTAGAATTCAATGTGCCAGATAGTGAGGTCCATAAGGGTTACTACACTAGAATTCAATGTGCCAGATAGTGAGGTCCATGAGGGTTACTTCATTAGAATTCAATGTGCAAGATAGTGAGGTCCATAAGGGTTACTACACTAGAATTCAATGTGCCAGATAGTGAGGTCTATAAGGGTTACTACACTAGAATTAAATGTGCCAGATAGTGAGGTCCATAAGGGTTACTACACTAGAATTCAATGTGCCAGATAGTGAGGTCCATAAGGGTTACTACACTAGAATTCAATGTGCCAGATAGTGAGGTCCATAAGGGTTACTACACTAGAATTCAATGTGCCAGATAGTGAGGTCCATAAGGGTTACTACACTAGAATTCAATGTGCCAGATAGTGAGGTCCATAAGGGTTACTACACTAGAATTCAATGTGCCAGATAGTGAGGTCCATAAGGGTTACTAAACTAGAATTCAATGTGCCAGATAGTGAGGTCCATAAGGGTTACTTCACTAGAATTCAATGTGAGTTCCATAAGGGTTACTACACTAGAATTCAATATGGCAGATAGTGAGGTCCATAAGGGTTACTACACTAGAATTCAATATAGCAGATAGTGAGGTCCATAAGGGTTACTACACTAGAATTCAATGTGCCAGATAATGAGGTCCATAAGGGTTACTACACTGGAATTCAATGTGGCAGATAGTGAAGTCCATAAGGGTTACTACACTAGAATTCAATGTGAGGTCCATAAGGGTTACTACACTAGAATTCAATGTGAGGTCCATAAGGGTTACTACACTAGAATTCAATGTGCCAGATAGTGAGGTCCATAAGGGTTACTACACTAGAATTCAATGTGGCAGATAGTGGGGTCCATAAGGGTTACTACACTAGAATTCAATGTGGCAGATAGTGGGGTCCATAAGGGTTACTACACTAGAATGTAATGTGCCAGATAGTGAAGTCCATAAGGGTTACTACACTAGAATTCAATGTGCCAGATAGTGAAGTCCATAAGGGTTACCACACTAGAATTCAATGTGCCAGATAGTGAGGTCCATAAGGGTTACTACACTAGAATTCAATGTGCCAGATAGTGTGGTCCATAAGGGTTACTACACTAGAATTCAATGTGCCAGATAGTGAGGTCCATGAGGGTTACTTCATTAGAATTCAATGTGCCAGATAGTGAGGTCCATAGGGGTTACTACACTAGAATTCAATGTGCCAGATAGTGAGGTCCATAAGGGTTACTACACTAGAATTCAATGTGCCAGATAGTGAAGTCCATAAGGGTTACTACACTAGAATTCAATGTGAGGTCCATAAGGGTTACTACACTAGAATTCAATGTGAGGTCCATAAGGGTTACTACACTAGAATTCAATATGGCAGATAGTGAGGTCCATAAGGGTTACTACACTAGAATTCAATATAGCAGATAGTGTGGTCCATAAGGGTTACTACACTAGAATTCAATGTGCCAGATAGTGTGGTCCATAAGGGTTACTACACTAGAATTCAATGTGACAGAGAGTGAGGTCCATAAGGGTTACTACACTAGAATTCAATGTGGCAGATAGTGGGGTCCATAAGGGTTACTACACTAGAATTTAATGTGCCAGATAGGGAGGTCCATAAGGGTTACTACACTAGAATTCAATGTGAGGTCCATAAGGGTTACTACACTAGAATTCAATGTGACAGAGAGTGAGGTCCATAAGGGTTACTACACTAGAATTCAATGTGGCAGATAGTGGGGTCCATAAGGGTTACTACACCAGAATTCAATGTGGCAGATAGTGAGGTCCATAAGGGTTACTACACTAGAATTCAATGTGGCAGATAGTGAGGTCCATAAGGGTTACTACACTAGAATTCAATGTGGCAGATAGTGGGGTCCATAAGGGTTACTACACTAGAATTTAATGTGCCAGATAGGGAGGTCCATAAGGGTTACTACACTAGAATTCAATGTGCCAGATAGTGAAGTCCATAAGGGTTACTACACTAGAATTCAATGTGCCAGATAGTGAGGTCCATAAGGGTTACTACACTAGAATTCAATGTGCCAGATAGTGAGGTCCATGAGGGTTACTTCATTAGAATTCAATGTGCAAGATAGTGAGGTCCATAAGGGTTACTACACTAGAATTCAATGTGCCAGATAGTGAGGTCTATAAGGGTTACTACACTAGAATTCAATGTGCCAGATACTGAGGTCCATGAGGGTTACTTCATTAGAATTCAATGTGCAAGATAGTGAGGTCCATAAGGGTTACTACACTAGAATTCAATGTGCCAGATAGTGAAGTCCATAAGGGTTACTACACTAGAATTCAATGTGCCAGATAGTGTGGTCCATAAGGGTTACTACACTAGAATTCAATGTGCCAGATAGTGTGGTCCATAAGGGTTACTTCACTAGAATTCAATGTGAGGTCCATAAGGTTTACTACACTAGAATTCAATGTGCCAGATAGTGAGGTCCATAAGGGTTACTACACTAGAATTCAATGTGCCAGATAGTGAGGTCCATAAGGGTTACTACACTAGAATTCAATGTGCCAGATAGTGAGGTCCATAAGGGTTACTACACTAGAATTCAATGTGCCAGATAGTGAGGTCCATAAGGGTTACTACACTAGAATTCAATGTGCCAGATAGTGAGGTCCATAAGGGTTACTAAACTAGAATTCAATGTGCCAGATAGTGAGGTCCATAAGGGTTACTACACTAGAATTCAATGTGAGGTCCATAAGGGTTACTTCACTAGAATTCAATGTGAGGTCCATAAGGGTTACTACACTAGAATTCAATATGGCAGATAGTGAGGTCCATAAGGGTTACTACACTAGAATTCAATATAGCAGATAGTGAGGTCCATAAGGGTTACTACACTAGAATTCAATGTGACAGAGAGTGAGGTCCATAAGGGTTACTACACTATAATTCAATGTGCCAGATAGTGTGGTCCATAAGGGTTACTACACTAGAATTCAATATAGCAGATAGTGTGGTCCATAAGGGTTACTACACTAGAATTCAATGTGGCAGATAGTGGGGTCCATAAGGGTTACTACACTAGAATTTAATGTGCCAGATAGGGAGGTCCATAAGGGTTACTACACTAGAATTCAATGTGCCAGATAGTGAAGTCCATAAGGGTTACTACACTAGAATTCAATGTGCCAGATAGTGAGGTCCATAAGGGTTACTACACTAGAATTCAATGTGCCAGATAGTGAGGTCCATGAGGGTTACTTCATTAGAATTCAATGTGCAAGATAGTGAGGTCCATAAGGGTTACTACACTAGAATTCAATGTGCCAGATAGTGAGGTCTATAAGGGTTACTACACTAGAATTAAATGTGCCAGATAGTGAGGTCCATAAGGGTTACTACACTAGAATTCAATGTGCCAGATAGTGAGGTCCATAAGGGTTACTACACTAGAATTCAATGTGCCAGATAGTGAGGTCCATGAGGGTTACTTCATTAGAATTCAATGTGCAAGATAGTGAGGTCCATAAGGGTTACTACACTAGAATTCAATGTGCCAGATAGTGAGGTCTATAAGGGTTACTACACTAGAATTAAATGTGCCAGATAGTGAGGTCCATAAGGGTTACTACACTAGAATTCAATGTGAGGTCCATAAGGGTTATTACACTAGAATTCAATATGGCAGATAGTGAGGTCCATAAGGGTTACTACACTAGAATTCAATGTGCCAGATAGTGAAGTCCATAAGGGTTACTACACTAGAATTCAATGTGCCAGATAGTGAGGTCCATAAGGGTTACTACACTAGAATTCAATGTGCCAGATAGTGAGGTCCATGAGGGTTACTTCATTAGAATTCAATGTGCAAGATAGTGAGGTCCATAAGGGTTACTACACTAGAATTCAATGTGCCAGATAGTGAGGTCTATAAGGGTTACTACACTAGAATTAAATGTGCCAGATAGTGAGGTCCATAAGGGTTACTACACTAGAATTCAATGTGCCAGATAGTGAGGTCCATAAGGGTTACTACACTAGAATTCAATGTGCCAGATAGTGAGGTCCATAAGGGTTACTACACTAGAATTCAATGTGCCAGATAGTGAGGTCCATAAGGGTTACTACACTAGAATTCAATGTGCCAGATAGTGAGGTCCATAAGGGTTACTACACTAGAATTCAATGTGCCAGATAGTGAGGTCCATAAGGGTTACTAAACTAGAATTCAATGTGCCAGATAGTGAGGTCCATAAGGGTTACTTCACTAGAATTCAATGTGAGGTCCATAAGGGTTACTACACTAGAATTCAATATGGCAGATAGTGAGGTCCATAAGGGTTACTACACTAGAATTCAATATAGCAGATAGTGAGGTCCATAAGGGTTACTACACTAGAATTCAATGTGCCAGATAATGAGGTCCATAAGGGTTACTACACTGGAATTCAATGTGGCAGATAATGAAGTCCATAAGGGTTACTACACTAGAATTCAATGTGAGGTCCATAAGGGTTACTACACTAGAATTCAATGTGAGGTCCATAAGGGTTACTACACTAGAATTCAATGTGCCAGATAGTGAGGTCCATAAGGGTTACTACACTAGAATTCAATGTGGCAGATAGTGGGGTCCATAAGGGTTACTACACTAGAATTCAATGTGGCAGATAGTGGGGTCCATAAGGGTTACTACACTAGAATGTAATGTGCCAGATAGTGAAGTCCATAAGGGTTACTACACTAGAATTCAATGTGCCAGATAGTGAAGTCCATAAGGGTTACCACACTAGAATTAAATGTGCCAGATAGTGAGGTCCATAAGGGTTACTACACTAGAATTCAATGTGCCAGATAGTGTGGTCCATAAGGGTTACTACACTAGAATTCAATGTGCCAGATAGTGAGGTCCATGAGGGTTACTTCATTAGAATTCAATGTGCCAGATAGTGAGGTCCATAGGGGTTACTACACTAGAATTCAATGTGCCAGATAGTGAGGTCCATAAGGGTTACTACACTAGAATTCAATGTGCCAGATAGTGAACTCCATAAGGGTTACTACACTAGAATTCAATGTGAGGTCCATAAGGGTTACTACACTAGAATTCAATGTGAGGTCCATAAGGGTTACTACACTAGAATTCAATATGGCAGATAGTGAGGTCCATAAGGGTTACTACACTAGAATTCAATATAGCAGATAGTGTGGTCCATAAGGGTTACTACACTAGAATTCAATGTGCCAGATAGTGTGGTCCATAAGGGTTACTACACTAGAATTCAATGTGACAGAGAGTGAGGTCCATAAGGGTTACTACACTAGAATTCAATGTGGCAGATAGTGGGGTCCATAAGGGTTACTACACTAGAATTTAATGTGCCAGATAGGGAGGTCCATAAGGGTTACTACACTAGAATTCAATGTGAGGTCCATAAGGGTTACTACACTAGAATTCAATGTGACAGAGAGTGAGGTCCATAAGGGTTACTACACTAGAATTCAATGTGGCAGATAGTGGGGTCCATAAGGGTTACTACACTAGAATTCAATGTGGCAGATAGTGAGGTCCATAAGGGTTACTACACTAGAATTCAATGTGGCAGATAGTGAGGTCCATAAGGGTTACTACACTAGAATTTAATGTGCCAGATAGGGAGGTCCATAAGGGTTACTACACTAGAATTCAATGTGCCAGATAGTGAAGTCCATAAGGGTTACTACACTAGAATTCAATGTGCCAGATAGTGAGGTCCATAAGGGTTACTACACTAGAATTCAATGTGCCAGATAGTGAGGTCCATGAGGGTTACTTCATTAGAATTCAATGTGCAAGATAGTGAGGTCCATAAGGGTTACTACACTAGAATTCAATGTGAGGTCCATAAGGGTTACTACACTAGAATTCAATATGGCAGATAGTGAGGTCCATAAGGGTTACTACACTAGAATTCAATGTGACAGAGAGTGAGGTCCATAAGGGTTACTACACTATAATTCAATGTGCCAGATAGTGTGGTCCATAAGGGTTACTACACTAGAATTCAATATAGCAGATAGTGTGGTCCATAAGGGTTACTACACTAGAATTCAATGTGGCAGATAGTGGGGTCCATAAGGGTTACTACACTAGAATTTAATGTGCCAGATAGGGAGGTCCATAAGGGTTACTACACTAGAATTCAATGTGCCAGATAGTGAAGTCCATAAGGGTTACTACACTAGAATTCAATGTGCCAGATAGTGAGGTCCATAAGGGTTACTACACTAGAATTCAATGTGCCAGATAGTGAGGTCCATGAGGGTTACTTCATTAGAATTCAATGTGCAAGATAGTGAGGTCCATAAGGGTTACTACACTAGAATTCAATGTGCCAGATAGTGAGGTCTATAAGGGTTACTACACTAGAATTAAATGTGCCAGATAGTGAGGTCCATAAGGGTTACTACACTAGAATTCAATGTGCCAGATAGTGAGGTCCATAAGGGTTACTACACTAGAATTCAATGTGCCAGATAGTGAGGTCCATGAGGGTTACTTCATTAGAATTCAATGTGCAAGATAGTGAGGTCCATAAGGGTTACTACACTAGAATTCAATGTGCCAGATAGTGAGGTCTATAAGGGTTACTACACTAGAATTAAATGTGCCAGATAGTGAGGTCCATAAGGGTTACTACACTAGAATTCAATGTGAGGTCCATAAGGGTTATTACACTAGAATTCAATATGGCAGATAGTGAGGTCCATAAGGGTTACTACACTAGAATTCAATGTGACAGAGAGTGAGGTCCATAAGGGTTACTACACTAGAATTCAATATAGCAGATAGTGTGGTCCATAAGGGTTACTACACTAGAATTCAATGTGCCAGATAGTGTGGTCCATAAGGGTTACTACACTAGAATTCAATGTGACAGAGAGTGAGGTCCATAAGGGTTACTACACTAGAATTCAATGTGGCAGATAGTGGGGTCCATAAGGGTTACTACACTAGAATTTAATGTGCCAGATAGGGAGGTCCATAAGGGTTACTACACTAGAATTCAATGTGAGGTCCATAAGGGTTACTACACTAGAATTCAATGTGACAGAGAGTGAGGTCCATAAGGGTTACTACACTAGAATTCAATGTGGCAGATAGTGGGGTCCATAAGGGTTACTACACTAGAATTCAATGTGGCAGATAGTGAGGTCCATAAGGGTTACTACACTAGAATTCAATGTGCCAGATAGTGAGGTCTATAAGGGTTACTACACTAGAATTAAATGTGCCAGATAGTGAGGTCCATAAGGGTTACTACACTAGAATTCAATGTGAGGTCCATAAGGGTTATTACACTAGAATTCAATATGGCAGATAGTGAGGTCCATAAGGGTTACTACACTAGAATTCAATGTGCCAGATAGTGAAGTCCATAAGGGTTACTACACTAGAATTCAATGTGCCAGATAGTGAGGTCCATAAGGGTTACTACACTAGAATTCAATGTGCCAGATAGTGAGGTCCATGAGGGTTACTTCATTAGAATTCAATGTGCAAGATAGTGAGGTCCATAAGGGTTACTACACTAGAATTCAATGTGCCAGATAGTGAGGTCTATAAGGGTTACTACACTAGAATTAAATGTGCCAGATAGTGAGGTCCATAAGGGTTACTACACTAGAATTCAATGTGCCAGATAGTGAGGTCCATAAGGGTTACTACACTAGAATTCAATGTGCCAGATAGTGAGGTCCATAAGGGTTACTACACTAGAATTCAATGTGCCAGATAGTGAGGTCCATAAGGGTTACTACACTAGAATTCAATGTGCCAGATAGTGAGGTCCATAAGGGTTACTACACTAGAATTCAATGTGCCAGATAGTGAGGTCCATAAGGGTTACTAAACTAGAATTCAATGTGCCAGATAGTGAGGTCCATAAGGGTTACTTCACTAGAATTCAATGTGAGGTCCATAAGGGTTACTACACTAGAATTCAATATGGCAGATAGTGAGGTCCATAAGGGTTACTACACTAGAATTCAATATAGCAGATAGTGAGGTCCATAAGGGTTACTACACTAGAATTCAATGTGCCAGATAATGAGGTCCATAAGGGTTACTACACTGGAATTCAATGTGGCAGATAGTGAAGTCCATAAGGGTTACTACACTAGAATTCAATGTGAGGTCCATAAGGGTTACTACACTAGAATTCAATGTGAGGTCCATAAGGGTTACTACACTAGAATTCAATGTGCCAGATAGTGAGGTCCATAAGGGTTACTACACTAGAATTCAATGTGGCAGATAGTGGGGTCCATAAGGGTTACTACACTAGAATTCAATGTGGCAGATAGTGGGGTCCATAAGGGTTACTACACTAGAATGTAATGTGCCAGATAGTGAAGTCCATAAGGGTTACTACACTAGAATTCAATGTGCCAGATAGTGAAGTCCATAAGGGTTACCACACTAGAATTCAATGTGCCAGATAGTGAGGTCCATAAGGGTTACTACACTAGAATTCAATGTGCCAGATAGTGTGGTCCATAAGGGTTACTACACTAGAATTCAATGTGCCAGATAGTGAGGTCCATAGGGGTTACTACACTAGAATTCAATGTGCCAGATAGTGAGGTCCATAAGGGTTACTACACTAGAATTCAATGTGCCAGATAGTGAAGTCCATAAGGGTTACTACACTAGAATTCAATGTGAGGTCCATAAGGGTTACTACACTAGAATTCAATGTGAGGTCCATAAGGGTTACTACACTAGAATTCAATATGGCAGATAGTGAGGTCCATAAGGGTTACTACACTAGAATTCAATATAGCAGATAGTGTGGTCCATAAGGGTTACTACACTAGAATTCAATGTGCCAGATAGTGTGGTCCATAAGGGTTACTACACTAGAATTCAATGTGACAGAGAGTGAGGTCCATAAGGGTTACTACACTAGAATTCAATGTGGCAGATAGTGGGGTCCATAAGGGTTACTACACTAGAATTTAATGTGCCAGATAGGGAGGTCCATAAGGGTTACTACACTAGAATTCAATGTGAGGTCCATAAGGGTTACTACACTAGAATTCAATGTGACAGAGAGTGAGGTCCATAAGGGTTACTACACTAGAATTCAATGTGGCAGATAGTGGGGTCCATAAGGGTTACTACACTAGAATTCAATGTGGCAGATAGTGAGGTCCATAAGGGTTACTACACTAGAATTCAATGTGGCAGATAGTGAGGTCCATAAGGGTTACTACACTAGAATTCAATGTGGCAGATAGTGGGGTCCATAAGGGTTACTACACTAGAATTTAATGTGCCAGATAGGAAGGTCCATAAGGGTTACTACACTAGAATTCAATGTGCCAGATAGTGAAGTCCATAAGGGTTACTACACTAGAATTCAATGTGCCAGATAGTGAGGTCCATAAGGGTTACTACACTAGAATTCAATGTGCCAGATAGTGAGGTCCATGAGGGTTACTTCATTAGAATTCAATGTGCAAGATAGTGAGGTCCATAAGGGTTACTACACTAGAATTCAATGTGCCAGATAGTGAGGTCTATAAGGGTTACTACACTAGAATTCAATGTGCCAGATACTGAGGTCCATGAGGGTTACTTCATTAGAATTCAATGTGCAAGATAGTGAGGTCCATAAGGGTTACTACACTAGAATTCAATGTGCCAGATAGTGAAGTCCATAAGGGTTACTACACTAGAATTCAATGTGCCAGATAGTGTGGTCCATAAGGGTTACTACACTAGAATTCAATGTGCCAGATAGTGTGGTCCATAAGGGTTACTTCACTAGAATTCAATGTGAGGTCCATAAGGTTTACTACACTAGAATTCAATGTGCCAGATAGTGAGGTCCATAAGGGTTACTACACTAGAATTCAATGTGCCAGATAGTGAGGTCCATAAGGGTTACTACACTAGAATTCAATGTGCCAGATAGTGAGGTCCATAAGGGTTACTACACTAGAATTCAATGTGCCAGATAGTGAGGTCCATAAGGGTTACTACACTAGAATTCAATGTGCCAGATAGTGAGGTCCATAAGGGTTACTAAACTAGAATTCAATGTGCCAGATAGTGAGGTCCATAAGGGTTACTACACTAGAATTCAATGTGCCAGATAGTGGGGTCCATAAGGGTTACTACACTAGAATTCAATGTGAGGTCCATAAGGGTTACTACACTAGAATTCAATGTGCCAGATAGTGAGGTCCATAAGGGTTACTACACTAGAATTCAATGTGGCAGATAGGGTGGTCCATAAGGGTTACTTCACTAGAAATCTTTAACATACTATGAATAGTCAGTGTTTCTACCTCGGAACTGCGGCTCAATTTATATCTCACACAACCACACACGGGTCACTCTGTTTTCATGAATATATAATCTGGTTCTATAAGTGTTAGACACCCAAAATATTTTCAGGAAATGAAGCTCAAGCACCACGGAGAAAAGATACTAGCTAGCACACAGATGGCATGTGTGTACATACGGTGGGTGCATAGTACATTTACAAAACAACACTGCAATTTGACATACCAGGTATCAAGCAGAAATGGACTTAAAATACAAATCATTTTGGTGCCCATCAATTTTACAAATAATCAGTATCATATTTATGCCCATATATATATGTTAACTAATAGCTAAGAAACGTGTTGGAATTGGCCTAATCAAGACCAAATTAAATCTGTGTGACATGATACCCTTTGGATGGATCCTTTTAGAATGTCAGTGTACTAGCTAGTACACAAGTGCAGGTTTTAATCGCGACCAGAGGGACAACCTAAGGGCCAAATTATCCCTGGTAGATTTAAAACAGCATAATTCTGTGGTTCTGGTGAGAACTGGCAAAATGTTTCACAAACTCATCCATGTTGAGGGAGCTTGAGAAGCTTCTCTCGCAAGAAGCACTGCTGACTGGTGTAGCAACATAAATCTTACAAAGTGGAAATAGCTAATGGAAGACCTCTTTATAAGGCTCTAGAAACACAACCAAGTCAAGGAGAGTAGATGGTCTGTCCCTTCCACTTCTCTCCTATCAAGAAGCCGCATGGTTTGATGAACCTCATGTTTGAGGTCCTCTAAATCTGACTCAAAGGTCTGAGCAAAGGCAAACAGAGGCTCCTCATTCAAGAATGTTGTACTCTTTGGGTTGAGAGACTGGGCCCTTTGCATTATCTCACAATCCTTCTTTTAAAAACACCTCTGCAGCTCAGCGGTGAGACTGTCGAGCACCTGATTAAAGACAGCTCTTTGGAAGCCCTCACCATCCCTTTGGTCACTATGTTTCTGTCATACAGTGCTCATCATCAATGAGTTGTGAAATCTTAAGCTTGTTTTAGGCTGTCTGTACACTTATTTCACAGAGCTCTGCAATCTCTTCAACCCCTTTCCATAGTTCTCCATAGTAACCCTCACTTCTGTAGTCCTGTAATGTGTCTAAGGGCACCTACTAGATCCACAGCACATACTAGATCCACAGCACATACTAGATCTACAGCACATACTAGATCCACAGCACCTACTAGATCCACAGCACCTACTAGATCTACAGCACCTACTAGATATACAGCACCTACTAGATCCACAGCACCTACTAGATCCACAGTACCTACTAGACCCACAGCACCTACTAGATCTACAGCACCTACTAGATCCACAGCACCTACTAGATCTACAGCACCTACTAGATATACAGCACCTACTAGATCCACAGCACCTACTAGATCCACAGCACCTACTAGATCCACAGCACCTACTAGATCCACAGCACCTACTAGATCTACAGCACCTACTAGATCTACAGCACCTACTAGATCCACAGCACCTACTAGATCTACAGCACCTACTAGATATGCAGCACCTACTAGATCAACAGCACCTACTAGATCTACAGCACCTACTAGATCTACAGCACCTACTAGATCCACAGCACCTACTAGATCCACAGCACCTACTAGACCCACAGCACCTACTAGGTCTACAGCACCTACTAGATCTATAGCACCTACTAGATATACAGCACCTACTAGATCCACAGCACCTACTAGAACCACAGCACCTACTAGATCTACAGCACCTACTAGATCTACAGCACCTACTAGATCTACAGCACGTACTAGATCCACAGCACCTACTAGATCCACAGCACCTACTAGATCCACAGCACCTTCTAGATCCACAGCACCTACTAGACCCACAGCACCTACTAGGTCTACAGCACCTACTAGATCTACAGCACCTACTAGATCTACAGCACCTACTAGATCCACAGCACCTACTAGATCCACAGCACCTACTAGACCCACAGCACCTACTAGGTCTACAGCACCTACTAGATCTATAGCACCTACTAGATATACAGCACCTACTAGATCCACAGCACCTACTAGAACCACAGCACCTACTAGATCTACAGCACCTACTAGATCTACAGCACCTACTAGATCTACAGCACGTACTAGATCCACAGCACCTACTAGATCCACAGCACCTACTAGATCCACAGCACCTTCTAGATCCACAGCACCTACTAGACCCACAGCACCTACTAGGTCTACAGCACCTACTAGATCTACAGCACCTACTAGATCTACAGCACCTACTAGATCCACAGCACCTACTAGAACCTCAGCACCTACTAGATCCACAGCACCTACTAGATCCACAGACCTTGATATCCTGTAGCACTCTCAGAACTGCTGGAAGCCTGTCCCTCAGATTACACCCACTAGATCCACAGCCCTTGCTGGGTCAAGAGAGCTTGATTGGAGCATGTCAGAAAGACATTTGGCATCACCAAGGACTTTACAAAAGGTAACCAAAAGGTAACCAAAGCCCTATGTAAATCTGAGAACGAAGGCCCCTTGCCTCCACTGATCTACAGTGCCTTGCGAAAGTATTCAGCCCCCTTGAACTTTGCGACCTTTTGCCACATTTCAGGCTTCAAA
Source organism: Oncorhynchus mykiss (assembly GCF_057628025.1). Lineage (NCBI taxonomy): Eukaryota > Metazoa > Chordata > Actinopteri > Salmoniformes > Salmonidae > Oncorhynchus > Oncorhynchus mykiss. Next base: position 81,093,773 of record NC_143037.1, read on the forward strand.
AATAAAGATATAAAACTGTATTTTTTTGTGAAGAATCAACAACAAGTGGGACACAATCATGAAGTGGAACGACATTTATTGGATATTTCAACTTTTTTAACAAATCAAAAACTGAAAAATTGGGCGTGCAAAATTATTCAGCCCCTTTACTTTCAGTGCAGCAAACTCTCTCCAGAAGTTCAGTGAGGATCTCTGAATGATCCAATGTTGACCTAAATGACTAATGATGATAAATACAATCCACCTGTGTGTAATCAAGTCTCCGTATAAATGCACCTGCACTGTGATAGTCTCAGAGGTCCGTTAAAAGCGCAGAGAGCATCATGAAGAACAAGGAACACACCAGGCAGGTCCGAGATACTGTTGTGAAGAAGTTTAAAGCCGGATTTGGATACAAAAAGATTTCCCAAGCTTTAAACATCCCAAGGAGCACTGTGCAAGCGATAATATTGAAATGGAAGGAGTATCAGACCACTGCAAATCTACCAAGACCTGGCCGTCCCTCTAAACTTTCAGCTCATACAAGGAGAAGACTGATCAGAGATGCAGCCAAGAGGCCCATGATCACTCTGGATGAACTGCAGAGATCTACAGCTGAGGTGGGAGACTCTGTCAACAATCAGTCGTATATTGCAAAAATCTGGCCTTTATGGAAGAGTGGCAAGAAGAAAGCCATTTCTTAAAGATATCCAGAAAAAGTGTAGTTTAAAGTTTGCCACAAGCCACCTGGGAGACACACCAAACATGAGGAAGAAGGTGCTCTGGTCAGATGAAACCAAATTGAACTTTTTGGAAACAATGCAAAACGTTATGTTTGGCGTAAAAGCAACACAGCTCATCACCCTGAACACACCATCCCCACTGTCAAACATGGTGGTGGCAGCATCATGGTTTGGGCCTGCTTTTCTTCAGCAGGGACAGGGAAGATGGTTAAAATTGATGGGAAAATGGATGGAGCCAAATACAGGACCATTCTGGAAGAAAACCTGATGGAGTCTGCAAAAGACCTGAGACTGGGACGGAGATTTGTCTTCCAACAAGACAATGATCCAAAACATAAAGCAAAATCTACAATGAAATGGTTCAAAAATAAACATATCCAGGTGTTAGAATGGCCAAGTCAAAGTCCAGACCTGAATCCAATCGAGAATCTGTGGAAAGAACTGAAAACTGCTGTTCACAAATGCTCTCCATCCAACCTCACTGAGCTCGAGCTGTTTTGCAAGGAGGAATGGGAAAAAATGTCAGTCTCTCGATTCTGCAAAACTGATAGAGACATACCCCAAGCGACTTACAGCTGTAATCGCAGCAAAAGGTGGCGCTACAAAGTATTAACTTAAGGGGGCTGAATAATTTTGCACGCCCAATTTTTCAGTTTTTGATTTGTTAAAAAAGTTTGAAATATCCAATAAATGTCGTTCCACTTCATGATTGTGTCCCACTTGTTGTTGATTCTTCACAAAAAAATACAGTTTTATATCTTTATGTTTGAAGCCTGAAATGTGGCAAAAGGTCGCAAAGTTCAAGGGGGCCGAATACTTTCGCAAGGCACTGTATCACCACTATGTTCAAGTGTGATGTCCTGTAGCACTCTCAAAACTGCTGGAATCCTGTCCCTCAGATTACGGCATGCCATGTATCTGCATGCCCACCTTACAGCCGTAAGTCTCTGTATAGTTCCCTGGGCTGCTGCTGCGGATACAGCTCTTTCTGAACAGCAAGACACTGGAGATGAACGTACGAGCCAGATACACAGTTAGAAAGCTTCTGCAGGAGAGAAAAAAAGTGAACTGCCTCAGGCAGTGATTTTACAGCATCGACAAGAACCACAGTCAAACAAAGTGGATTACAGTGTACATAAAATCTTGCACTGTTTTAAATCCATGCAGACACACCAAAATGCTTTCCGCTCATTATTCCAGATTATTTCTGTAGTCCAGACCATGTTTTTCAAGGCAATCGATTATCATGTTCGTGAGGCCTGCTGCATCTAAGCTTTCAGCTGCCTGAAAGTGTAAAAATCAGTCGTGGATGGCCTCGTTGTAATAGTACCTCACAACTAAAGACATTTGCTATTTTTTTATTTAAATCTTTGGTTTCATCTGCAATTACACTAAAAACATCACTTTCTTTTACTTCTCTTATTAGTTCGCTCTGTACCATCTCAGCTCAGCCCTCAAGGACTTCCTTCTGGGTTTGGTGGCTTGGGTACTTAGCATTGCCACATGCATTCATCCTTTTCTCTATGAGAGGGTTATGCTTCGCTATTTCTTCACATTTTTACTAGGATTAAATGTCAGGAATGGTGAAAAACTGAGTTTAAACGTATCCGGCTAAGGTGTATGTAAACTTCCAACTTCAACTGTATATAACTCAGTTTTTCACAATTCCTGACATTTAATCCTAGTAAAAAATCACCACTGTATTTTAAGAATGTGAAATGTCAGAATAATAGAATCATTTATTTCAGCTTTTATTTATACTTTTATTACAGCACATTCCCATTGGGTCAGAAGTTTACATACACTCAATTAGTATTTGGTAGCATTGCCTTCAAATTGTTTAACTTGGGTCAAACATTTTTGGGGAGCCTTCCACATAATTTCATTACCTCATGATGTCATCTATTTTGTGAAGTGCACCAGTCCCTCCTTCAGCAAAGCACCCCCACAACATGATGCTGCAAACCCCGTGCTTCACGGTTGGGATGGTTTTCTTCAGCTTTGCGAGCCTCCCCCTTTTTCCTCCAAACATAACGATCGTCATTATGGCCAAACAATTATATTTTTGTTTCATCAAACCAGAGGTCTACAATTTTTTTCTGAGGTCTTGGCTGATTTCTTTTGATTTTCCCATGATGTCAATTAGCCTATCAGAAGCTTCTAAAGCCATTACATAATTTTCAGGAATTTAAGTAAGAAGTGGGTATTGGTCTGAAGCTGAAAAATATAGTAAATTCAGGAGCACCACAATGCCTACTCCACCCATGCTCTACCAAGGTTTTACAGCCCCACAATGCCTACTCCACCCATGCTCTACCAAGGTTTTACAGCCCCACAATGCCTCCTCCACCCATGCTCTACCAAGGTTTTACAGCCCCACAATGCCTACTCCACCCATGCTCTACCAAGGTTTTACAGCCCCACAATGCCTCCTCCACCCATGCTCTACCAAGATTTTACAGCCCCACAATGCCTCCTCCACCCATGTTCTACCAAGGTTTTACAGCACCACGATGCCTACTCCACCCATGCTCTACCAAGGTTTTACAGCCCCACAATGCCTACTGCACCCATGCTCTACCAAGGTTTTACAGCCCCACAATGCCTACTGCACCCATGCTCTACCAAGGTTTTACAGCCCCACAATGCCTACTGCACCCATGCTCTACCAAGGTTTTACAGCCCCACAATGCCTACTCCACCCATGCTCTACCAAGGTTTTACAGCCCACAGGATTGCTCTACGACAGTAGCTGTGTTGGTCTATTGTATTTGGAACAATTTGTATGCAGGTTGCTTAAGATTCAAACCTTGTGAATGTCCTTTCTTTTTACAGCTTCAGACCTACTTTCACTTAAAACTTTGTTTTTGTTTTGAAATTTCCTGTTTTTTACACTGGAAGGTGATTTTCTTTATAAAAAAAGTGCATTATACAACATTTCATTACATTAACCATGTCTGCCATTGGCAGTTCTACTGTAAACTTAATTTGGCCTCTGTCAAAAGGTCTAGGCCTTAATGACACAGGTGGTGTGCTCCTTTGCACCCCACTATTTCTCTCTCTACTTTGTACATTCTTCCACTGCAAATCAAGCATTCCAGTGTTTTACTTGCTATATTGTATTTACTTTGCCACCATGGCCTTTTTTTGCCTTTCCCTCCCTTATCACACCTCATTTGCTCACATCGTATATAGACTTATTTTTCTACTGTATTATTGACTGTATGTTTGTTTTACTCCGTGTGTAACTCTGTGTTGTTGTATGTGTCGAACTGCTTTGCTTTATCTTGGCCAGGTCGCAGTTGTAAATGAGAACTTGTTCTCAACTGGCCTACCTGGTTAAAAAAAGGTGTTCTCAACTGGCCTACCTGGTTAAATAAAGGTGTTCTCAACTAGCCTACCTGGTTAAATAAAGGTGTTCTCAACTTGCCTACCTGGTTAAATAAAGGTGAAATAAATACAAATATATTAAGGTAAAATCCTGTATATTGATGATGATACGGTAAAATCCTGTAGTTTTGGCCTGGGTATTGATGATGGTAAGGTAAAATCCTGTAGTATTGGCCTGGATATTGATGATGATACGGTACAATCCTGTAGTATTGGCCTGGATATTGATGATGATGATGATACTGTAAAATCCTGTAAATTGATGATGATACGGTAAAATCCTGTAGTTTTGGCCTGGATATTGATGATGATGATGATGATGATGATACGGTAAAATCCTGTAGTTTTGGCCTGGATATTGATGATGATACGGTAAAATCCTGTAGTTTTGGCCTGGATATTGATGATGATACGGTAAAATCCTGTAGTTTTGGCCTGGATATTGATGATGATACGGTAAAATCCTGTAGTTTTGGCCTGGATATTGATGATGATACGGTAAAATCCTGTAGTATTGGCCTGGATATTGATGATGATGATGATGATACGGTAAAATCCTGTAGTTTTGGCCTGGATATTGATGATACGGTAAAATCCTGTAGTATTGGCCTGGATATTGATGATTATAATACGGTAAAATCCTGTAGTTTTGGCCTGGATATTGATGATGATACAGTAAAATCCTGTAGTATTGGCCTGGATATTGATGATGATACGGTAAAATCCTGTAGTATTGGCCTGGATATTGATGATGATGATACGGTAAAATCCTGTAGTTTTGGCCTGGATATTGATGATGATACGGTAAAATCCTGTAGTTTTGGCCTGGATATTGATGATGATACGGTAAAATCCTGTAGTTTTGGCCTGGATATTGATGATGATACGGTAAAATCCTGTAGTATTGGCCTGGATATTGATGATGATACGGTAAAATCCTGTAGTTTTGGCCTGGATATTGATGATGATGATACGGTAAAATCCTGTAGTTTTGGCCTGGATATTGATGATGATACGGTAAAATCCTGTAGTTTTGGCCTGGATATTGATGATGATACGGTAAAATCCTGTAGTTTTGGCCTGGATATTGATGATGATACGGTAAAATCCTGTAGTATTGGCCTGGATATTGATGATGATACGGTAAAATCCTGTAGTTTTGGCCTGGATATTGATGATGATACGGTAAAATCCTGTAGTATTGGCCTGGATATTGATGATACAGTAAAATCCTGTAGTATTGGCCTGGATATTGATGATGGTAAGGTAAAATCCTGTAGTTTTGGCCTGGATATTGATGATGGTAAGGTAAAATCCTATATATTGATGATACGGTAAAATCCTGTAGTATTGGCCTGGATATTGATGATGATGATGATGATGATGATACAGTAAAATCCTGTAGTATTGGCCTGGATATTGATGATGAAACGGTAAAATCCTGTAGTATTGGCCTGGATATTGATGATGAAACGGTAAAATCCTGTAGTATTGGCCTGGATATTGATTATGTTTATGCTATGACAAGGCAAAGGTTGCTAATTATTTTAACACAGTTTTAACCACTCTCAGCCTCATCTCTGGTTAAGAAGTTACCCACCTGCTCTGGACACTATGGCCAGTCTTTATTATCAACTTGTACCACATCAAAGGATCACTAATGATTAGTTTGAGCTGTGACAGAGGAGGTGACAGTGGACAATGTTGCCAATCTACTATGCTTGATGAGCACCAACAAAGCAACTGGGCTGGACAACCTTCCTGCAAGATTCATAAAGGATAGTGCTCGTGTCACTGCAAAAATTATAACGCATATTATAAACCTTTCTATTAGCAGTGGTCAATTCCCCAAGGATCCCAAAACAGCCTGGTTTCACTCCACAAGAAGAGCAGTAAAACAAATGTAGGAAACTACAGGCCTGTGTCAAACCTCAGAACCTCATCCAAAGTTGTTGAGAGATGAGTTTGTAATCAACTTGAGGGAGAACAAACTTATTTATGAACTCCTGTCTGGCTCTGTGAACTCCAGTCTGGCTCTGTGAACTCCAGTCTGGCTCTGTGAACTCCAGTCTGGCTCTGTGAACTCCAGTCTGGCTCTGTGAACTCCAGTCTGGCTCTAGAACAGCTCTTTTCGATTAATTTATCCACCTTTTTGACCACATTAAGCAGGAAAGTGAGGGGAACTATACAGGTATGGTCATTTTAGGCAGAAAGCTTTTGACACTGTAGACCATGATATTCTCCTGATGAAACTGAAATGGTCTAAATGATGAGGCAGTGAACTGGTTTAGGTCTTATCTGACCAACAGAACACAAGTATGTAATGTTGGTGATGTCAGAGGCCAAAGAAATATCCTGTGGAGTACCACAGGGATCCATTTTAGAGTTTAAACGTATTTGGCTAAGGTGTATGTAAACTTCTGACTTCAACTGTAACCCCACCCACTTTGCCAAAGCACAGCCCCCACACCACTAGAGGGACATCAACAGACCACCAACTTCCTACCCTGAGACAAGGTTGAGTATAGCCCACAAAGATCTCCACCGCATGAACCCCAGGGGGCTCAAAACCAGACAGGAAGATCACATCAGGGACTCAGACCACTCAAGTGACGCACCCCTCCTAGGGATGGCATGGAAGAGCACCAGTAAGCCAGTGACTCAGCCCCTGTAATAGGGTTAGAGGCAGAGAATCCCAGTGGAGAGAGGGGAACCGGCCAGGCAGAGACAGCAAGGGCGGTTCGTTGCTCCAGTGCCTTTTTGTTCACCTTCACACCCCTGGGCCAGACTACACTCAATCATATGATCCACTGAAGAGATGAGTCTTCAGTAGAGACTTAAAGGTTGAGACCGAGTCTGCGTCTCTCACATGGGTTGGCAGACCATTCCATAAAAATGGAGCTCCATTGGAGAAAGCCCTGACTCCAGCTGTTTGCTTAGAAATTATAGGGACAATTGGGAAGATAAAGTCAGAGAGATAGGTAGGAGCAAGCCCATGTAATGCTTTGTAGGTTAGCAGTAAAACCTTGAAATCAGCCCTTGCCTTGACAGGAAGCCAGTGTAGGGAGGCTAGCACTGGAGTAATATGATCACATTGTTTGGTTCTAGTCAAGATTCTAGCAGCCGTGTTTAGCACTAACTGAAGTTTAGTGCTTTATCCAGGTAGCCGGAAAGTAGAGCATTGCAGTAGTCGAATCTAGAAGTGACAAAAGCATTATTTTTTTAAAGTTTGATTTTTTCAATTTTTACAAAAAATGTTAAAAAAAAAGCTGCCCTTGAAATATTGATATGTTCGTCAAAAGAGAGATCGGGGTCCAGAGTAACGCAGCTTCAGTTTTATTTGGGATGACTAAAACAATCCAAGATTATCAGATCCAACAGCAGGTCTCGGTTTTGTCCAATTTAAAAAAGTAAAACATTTGCCACCATCCACTTCCTTGTCTCTTAAACACAGGTTTCCATGGAGGGCAATTTTGGGGCTTCACCATGTTTCATCAAAATGTACAGCTGTGTGTCCTCTGCATAGCAGTGAATGTTAACATTATGTTTCCGAATGACATCACCAAGAGGTAGAATATATAGTGAAAACAATAGTGGTCCTAAAACTGAACCTTGAGGAACACCGAAACTTACCATTGATTTGTCAGAGGACAAACCAACCAGAGGTGAACTGATATCTGTCCAACAGATAAGATCTAAACCAACTTGGGTTTCTAATCTCTCCAAAAGAATGTGATCGATGGTGTCAAAAGCAGCACAACTGCAGAGTCGCCATTAAAAGGTAATTCACCGTCACGTGTGCAGTGCTATGATGGGTCAAAAACCAGACAAACATTTTGTACACTGTCTTCAAGAAGGAAAAAACAAATTGAGAGGAATGAAAGATTCAATATAGGCCAATATCTTTTAATAAAAACTAAAAAAAAGATTCTGGGTCAAGTTGTGTCTGTTTCAAGAGTGGTTCTGTTTTCCTCTCTTGGGGAATGCTGCTTTTCAGTTAGCTTTGCAACAGTATAAAACATACATTTAGGATTGTTCTTATTCTCAATTAAGTTTGAAAAATAGGATGGAGCAGCAGTGAGGGCTCTTCGATACTGCACGATAATGTCTTTCCAAGCTAGTCGGAAGACTTCCACTATGTTGGAACGCCATTTCCCTTCCAATTTTCTGGAAGCTTCAGGACTCTGGTATTTTCTGTATAAAAGGGAACAAATTTCTTGTGACAAATGTTTAGTTTTTAGGGGTGCTACTACATCTAGGGTATTGCACAAGGTAACATTTAGATCCTCAGGTGGTTAGACAATTTTTGTACTCAACCATCCTTGGGTAGGTGAAGGGAGTCTGGACAACCCAAAGATCTGAATCTTTGGGTTGTCTGAGAATTTATGGCACAGCTTTTGATGATCCTTGTTTGGGGTCAGAGCAGATTGTTTGTTGCGATTACAAAAGTAATAAGATGGTGGTCCGATAGTCCAGGATTTTAAGGAAAAACATTTAGATCCACAATATTTATTCCACGGGACTAAACTATATCCAGAGTGTGACTGTGGCAGTGAGTAGGTAGGGAGACATGTTGGACAAAACCCACTGAGTTGTTGATGGCTCCTAAAGCCTTTTGGAGTGGGTCTGTGGACTTCTCCATGTAAATATTGAAGTCACCAAAAATGTGACTTCAAGGTCCGATAGGAATTCAGGGAACTCTGTGAGGAACTTTAGTCTGTGATCTCTGTAGTGAGGTCTCAGTAGTACGTGGTCTTTGTAGAATGTGATCTCTGTAGTTAATGTGTGATCTACACTACAGGTCAAAAGTTTTAGAACACCTACTCATTCAAGGGTTTTTCTTAATTTGTACTAGACATCAACACTATGAAATAACACACATGGATCTCCGGAGTGCGTGCCATCGAAGGATAAGAAGAACCACATTGAGCTTGACAGAGATCCTTCAAGACAATCTTTATTGTGGATCAAAATACTGTCTTTTACAACACTTTAAAGCCCTTTAACAGACAAGGTTATTTTATTCTGGAATACTGCGTAACAAAGCTAAAGAGCAGGGGGGGTTTAGAACATTTAGCAGGAACACAAAGCAACATTTGTTCTTTATGCATTTTGCTCATCTCTCCATCCAACACTTCTCATATTCACTGCTAGTAATATTACAGCTATTACAGTGACAGTTTTTTATTCAATACTAGTATCTGGACATCACTTCCACACTACAGTTAATCATACTACTAGTGACATGGACATCACACTATAATTAGTAATACTTTGATGCTAGTCAATATGCTGTAAGACGCCGTTCTAACTGGGTCAGTCGCTGCAGTGGTGCTAGTCGCACTTCTAAAACAAGTGTGTGTGAAGTTATAGGAGCCGGCTACGCTAGCATCACTAACGTGCTATTCATTTGTTATTAACAAACTATTCTAACAGTTTAACCTATAAGCCCTTTCATTATTATGGTTAAGACGAGCTAACACCAAGCCACAGTAGCAGCAGCTTAACTGACAAGGTATCCCACTTTCCCTTAAACACTTTAGAATTAGCATTATGAACACACTGGACTAGCATTAGGCTATTCTCATACCAATATACTATGCTCTGCTAGGGTAGGCTAACCCCTATACCAATACACTATGCTACCATACGCTAGGCTAGGCTATCACTAGCCCACAGCTAAACACTGCGTGGGGAAAGGAAGGTACATGTTGCTAAGCTATTTTACAGTAATAAAAAGGTGCATGTTTCCCCTCTATATGACTACTAATGATTATGATAGGTGAGGGGAGGGGGATGATAGTGATGGGGAGGAGAGGAATGAAGAGGAATTTTCAGTGTTTATGCATTATTGTTTGGGTTATGGTGAATGAGTTTAGAAAGTTGTAATCTCTGATTGCTATGAAGACAAAAGGGCTAGTTTGGAGGGTTCTGATTTGTCATTGGCCTCTAGACAGTAATGAAGTCGAATCTGATTGGTCTAGACAGTGATGTGGTAGGGGCTGCCAGGGATGTGTTGTTCTCCCCACTTCACTACCAGGATGTACTCTCCCTTCTCCTTGAGCTGGTAGCTGATGTTATAGACACGGTTCCCAAGGTGCTTCACCAGTACCTCCTCACAGGGAACCCTGGGCCCGTCCACACCCACCAACAGCATGTTACGACCTGGAGGGAGGGCAGTGTTAATACACACACTGTAACCTGAGAGAGCCAGAGAGGGTCAGATACCACAGACTAAAACGCACACACCACCGAGACTAAACACACACCTGCTTTGCTGCAGTCGACGCTGAAGTTGTTCTTCTGGCCGATAAAGCCCTTTGATAGGCCGAGACCTTTGGCTGTCACACAGCTGGCGTCCGATTGGCTGGGAGCTCCCTGGTGGGAAGAGCTAACCTGGCGAGTCACGGGGTCGACCATGACACTGGACGTCTCGTGGTTACTATGGCTACTGACCAGCTTGGAGCCTGGAGGAGAAAGACAGCGGTTAAGAGTGTCGAGTGAGGCCTGACATCTCCATTGTTTGTGTACAGCATGTGTCCAGGTCCCTCACCAGTGATCTTGGCCTTGAAGGGGGATCCTACGATGTGGTAAGGTCCTCCGTATCTGATGGAGATTAAGTAGTTTCCTGGAGCCATGGGGGTGTAGGTCACCTTGTAACCCTCTGGACACTCAACACAGTCCATCTTCACCTTGGAGGGGCCATCGATAGTCACCGCCAGGGCCCCAGGGCCCGCCTTACTGGTGTTAACCACGAACTCACAGGCTGTACCTGCAGAGGGGTTGTAAATGACTACAGATGAGAACACATCTCTCACACCACAACACATTAAACCCAGGAGTAAAATAATTTGAGCTTTGCTTTAGTATGCCTGGAGTGCCCGACAGGCAGGGTTTGTCATTTTGAGACTTATTATATTGGCTTATTGAGCTAAGCTCAAACAGGCACAGATAAATGATTTGAAACCCAGGTCTGCAACACGCTCCTCCTCAATCGTACCAGTGTTTCCTCCCTCTAATCCAGCTCCGTATGCGGTCACCATGCCTGGGTCTCCAGCCTGGCCCGTCTCCCCCACCCTGATCTTGAAGGGACTGCCGGGGATGTGGCTGCCGTTGAACTTCACATCGATCAGATACAGACCGTTCTCTCTGGGAATGAATCGGACAGCATACTTATCTAGAGAGAGAGATTTTGCTGTTTAGTAGTGTAACGTAATATATTATTATTGTGTCGCAGTGTATAGTAAAAATCTGTCATTCAGCGCCCGGGGGAACAGTGGGCAGCCCAGCGCCCGGGGGAACAGTGGGCAGCCCAGCGCCCGGGGGAACAGTGGGTTAAGACGTGGATGCTGATTAAGGCAGCCCCCCGCACCGCTCTGATTGAGGGGTTGGGTTAAATGAGGGAGACACATTTCAGTTGGACAACTGACTAGGTATCCCCCTGTCCCTAGTAATAGTAATGTAGTAGTATCGTGCAGTATTATTAGTTACCTTGGTCTAGTTCAGTAACAGTGTAGTATAGTAAAGTATTGTGTAGTATATTGTACTATTGTGTGGTAGTAGTTACCTTGGTCTAGCTCAGTAACACAGTGTAGTATAGTGTAGTATTGTGTGGTAGTAGTTACCTTGGTCTAGCTCAGTAACACAGTGTAGTATATTATTGTGTAGTATTGTGGGGTAGTAGTTACCTTGGTCTAGCTCAGTAACACAGCAGCCCTCCAGGGCTCCGGAGGGGCTGTGGACTTTAGCGTCAATCTGTCCCTTCGCTCCGTTCAGGCTCACAGCAAAGGATGCTGGGTGATTGACCTTCAACCCGGACTCCTGCTCAGATATATAACTCACAACTCAACACCACAACTACGCACGTCAATCTGTCAACGCTATCACACGTCAATCTGTCAACGCTATCACACGTCAATCTGTCAACGCTATCAAGTCAATCTGTCAACACTAACACATGCTCAACATAATAACAATGCAATAGAATACAACTCAAACTTACCTGCAGGCAGCTAACAGGGGTAAAGAGGAGAGTCAGAGGTGAAGAACAGGACAGAAAAGAGAGTGTGTGTGTGTGTGTGTGTGTGTGAGAGAGACAGAAACTGGCCCATTGCATCCTCTTTAACCCTTTAGTGCCTGGTGGATGATGGGAAGGGAGGAGGAGGAAGGGGACTGTTGGGAGCCTTTAGAACGAGGCACGAGAAACACACAGTCCTTTAGTTTCCCACAAACCCTTGCACTTCCCAACAACACAGCAGCAGCAGCACGACCTGACCTCTAACCCTCTGAGTGACTGACTAATGACTGACCTATTGTTCTTCAAAACAAAAACCTACTCTGATGTTCAGCAATTGCCGTACCTATACACACACCATCCCGTAAAATGCAAGCCACACACCATCCTGTAAATGCTAGCCACACAATATCCCCCCACAGGCTGCTGCTGCTGCATTGTGGGTAGTGTAGTCCTGGGTGTGTGCGTGTGTGTCTCCGAGCCTCACCTGAAGACTGGCAACAGTGAGTCGTCTGGCGTCATCAGAGGGCGACGCCACGGGAACCACGAAGGGACTGTCAGGGATGTGCTCCTCGTTGAAACGGACAGACACCTCATAGTCTCCTGCAACACACGTGTAACAGGCATCACTGTGCTGACTAACTGTGTAGCTTCCTTCCACATGTCCTTACCGGTCCTCAATGGCGGATCCTCAGCCTCAAACACAGGTGACTGTCTGCTTGACAACATCTTAGCAAATTAGGCTATAGAAAACGTTTCTCAAGCTGGGAAGTGAGCTTATGAAGTGAACTTTGTTCTACACACACACACTGAGTAAGAAACACACACAAACCTCTTAATAAGAATGCTAACGTTGATGATAATGCTTATAATGAGGACGATCATCACCAGGCTCTTGGTGGTTAGATAGTCGTTACCATTCTCAACACACCTGACTCCTGGACCATGTAGGATACACCACTGGATCCGTCCTTGCGGTCCTCGAAGGTGATCTCTGCTTTACTGGGCCCCTCCACCGCAATGCTGAGACCCCCTGCACCTGCCTCCCGCGTCCAGATACTGAACTCAGCTACACACACACGGATCAACACACACAATGTCAATGTGTGATCCTCACAGTATAGTAACCCCAACACACACACACACACACACACACCTGTACGTACCTGGTACTCCAGCCTCTGCTCTCTCCAGCCCGGGCCCCCCAGCGCGGACCTTGTGGGCTCCTCCTTCTCCCAGGGGCCCCACTGTGAACTGGAAGGGGCTGCCGGGCACGTGCACGCCCGCATACTTCACACACACTGTGTGTACGCCGGTCTCCGTGGGAACAAAGCGGATGCAGTAGGTGTTGTTCTCTCCCTCCATGATGTCAGCCTCCTGGACCTGACCAGATGGACTGGTCACCTGGGCCACCATGTCTGCTATGCTGATCTCTGTTAAGACACACACAGGGTTAACAGCCTCCTGGACCTGACCAGACGGACTGGTCCATCATGTCTACTGATCTGATCAGCATCTCCTGGATGGTAGGAGAGGGTACCTGGGATCTTGAGGCTGAGGTCACACTGGCTGCCCACGTTAGCAACAGACGCTGCCCTCTTCTTCCTGGTGATGCTCTCCTTCATCCTCCCTTCTCCCGTCACCTTCACTGTGAACGCACTCCCTACACACACACACACACACACACACACACATTTTTAAAACAATATTTATTATAATTATTTTTTAAATTTAAAATCGAGGATGTCAGGAAATGAGTACCTGGTACGTGTTGGTCGGCGAACTTGATGTTGATGATGTAGTTTCCTGGTTCAGTAGGGCAGTAGGTGACCTTACAGGTCCCATCCTCCTGGTCCTCAGTGTTAATGTCCACCTTACTGGGGCCTTCGATGGACAGACTCAGACCCCCATAGCCTGCAACAAATCAAACATCATTTAAAATGCTTTCCAAAAATCACAACAAACTTAGAGCACCTTTCTTTTCACAGCCACATCTTTATTTTTGATGTAAAAGGGATTTAATAGAATGTTTCAGACACTGATTTCACTTGTTTCCGAGAGCCTAAAGACCTGCGTCGCTAGACAGAGCTTGTGTTTCTAAAAGAGTCTTTTTGGAGCCTTTGTTCATGTTTTTCAGAGCTCCCATATTGCACAAGGATAAGGAAGTGAATCGCTGTTTGGGTAAGTTTCTCAAAGTGAAATCCCCCGTCGATAACATGCCATTTACGTCAAGGAGATTTGGATGGAAAAAAGCAAAGTTCACCTTTATTGTTCAATCTTAACATCAAAGGCAAAAAAAAGAATAAAATACCAAAATCACCTGATGCTACGCAGACCCTCACTGACCCGCGTCGCAGACCCTCACTGACCCGCTTCGCAGACCCTCACTGACCCGCTTCGCAGACCCTCACTGACCCGCTTCGCAGACCCTCACTGACCCGCTTCGCAGACCCTCACTGACCTGCTTCGCAGACCCTCACTGACCTGCTTCACCTGAACCTCCTCAGACCCTCACTGACCTGCTTCGCGTGTGTCGATGATGAACTCAGCAGGTTCAAAGGTTTTGGCCTCACTGAGGCCCTGGCCAGTCACTCGCACCCGACTGGCGTCACCAATCTCCGATTGACTGATCATCACGGCGATGGGGCTGCTGGGAATATGGCGTCCGTTCTTCTTGATGTTCACCAGGTGCTCCCCGATCTCCTTGGGAACAAACGAGATGCCTGACGGACAATGACAGGTTAGAGGAGCTTCTGAGAATCATAAACGATCTGTATACTACAATGATTTGTAACGTTGGTATTGTTCTACTCTCGGCTGAGGCAACGCCATACATTTAGAAATTAGTCAAATGAACAATGATAGTAGATGGTCTGTTTCTGCTCAACACTGACCGACATGTCCGTTGCGGAGCATCTTGAGGTGGCAGGGTTCCTCTCGGCCGGAGGGCGTGGTCAGAGAGGCTGTCAGCTGACTCAGGTCCAGCTCGCCAATGTCCAATGGGATGTCAGCAGCAGAGCCCACCTTCAGATGGGACATCCTCATAGAGTCATCACCTAGGAGACAGAACATTATGGGATGTCAGCAGCAGAGCCACCTTCAGATGGGACATCCTCAGAGTAATCACTGAGGAGACAGGGAGAGGGTCCATTGTTTTTCACATGTAAAATAGTGTTACCTGTGATGTGGGCTGAGAAGGGGCTGCCAGGGATGTGTTTGTCATTGTATTTGACCAGGATGCTATAGTCCCCAGGTAGGACAGGCAGGTAGGACACAGAGCACGTTCCATCCTGGTTATCGACACAGCTGATGTCAGCTTTAGAAGGACCCTCGATGGCCAGAGACAGACCACCTACACGAGAGAGAGCGAGAGAGGTTAGCAAATACATAATCCTAATATGGACCCAGTTTGCCCTCAGAACAGCCTCAATTCATCAGGGACTCTACAAGATGTTGAAAAAGTGTCCCGGCCCATTTTGACTCCAATACTTCCCACAGTTGTAGCAAGTTGGCTGGTGGAACATTGATACACACAGGAAACTGTTGCGCTTGAAAAACCCAGCAGCGTTGCAGTTTTTGACAAACTGAAACTGATGCGCCTGCTACCATACCCCGGTTGAAAGGTACTTAAATATTTTGTCTCGTCTATTCACCCTCAATGGCACACGTACACAACCCAAGTCTCAAATATAATTATTTAACCTGATGGTAATACAGATATGCATGTTGGTCACAGATACCTTAACAAAAAGGTAGGAAGTAGGAACATGGACCAGAAAACCAGTCAGTATCTGGTGTGACCACCATTTGTCTCATGCAGCACGACACATCTCCTTCACATAGAGTTGATCAGGCTGTTGATTGTGGCCTGTGGAATGTTGTCCCACTCCTCTTCAATGGCTGTGGAAGTTTCTGGATATCAGCGGGAACTGGAACACGCTGTCGTACACGTCGATCCAGAGCATCCCAAACATGCTCAATGGGTGACATGTCTGGTGAGGATGCAGGCCATGGAAGAACTGGGACATGTTCAGCTTCTAGGGATTGTGTACAGATCCTAACGACACGTGCATTATCATGCTGAAACATGATGGATGAATGGCACGACAAAGGGCCTCAAGATCTCACGGTTTCTCTGCATTTAAATTGCCATTGATAAAATGCAATTATGTTCCTTGTCCGTAGTTTATGCCTGCCCATACCATAACCCAACCATGGGGCACACTGTTCACAACATTGACATTAGCAAACCAGTCGCAATACACGTGGTCTACGGTTGTGAGGCCGTACTGCCAAATTCTCTAAAACGGATGTTGGAGGCGGCTTTTGGTAGAGATATGAACATTAAATTATCTGGCAATAGCTATGGTTGACATTCCTGCAGTCAGCATGTCAATTGCACACTCCCTCAAAACATCTGTGGTATTGTGTTCTGTGACAAAACTGCACATTTTAGAGTGGCCTTTTGTCCCCAGCACAAGGTGAACCTGTGTAATGATCATGCTGTTTAATCAGCTTCTTGATATGCCACACCTGTCAGGTGGATGGATTATCTAAGCAAAGGAGGAATGCTCACTAACAGGGATGTAAACAAATGTGAGAGAAACTAGGTTTGTGTGTGTATGGGACATTTCTGGGATCTTTTATTTCAGCTCATGCAACATGGGACCAACACTTTACATGTTGTGTTTAGTGTTGTTCAGTGTAGATCATTATGATGGATTTATAATTTAACTACTAATTGTCCTACCCTCTCCTGCGTCCTTGGTGTTGACGGTGAACATGGCAGGTTTGTTGACGGTCCCGTGGATCAGGCCCGGTCCGTATGCACTGACGTTCCCACTGTTCACATAGTCCACATAGAACTGGAGTGGACTACCTGTTACGGAGAGAAGAGGGGGAGAGAAGAGGGGGAGAGAAGAGAGGGATGAGAGGGATGAGAGTCCGCACATCCAGACGTGACAGATACTATGAATACTCACAGGAGAGGTTCTTGGCCAGTCAACAGTCCTAAATATTCTGAAATGGCTTAATCTTGTCCAGAAATATAGACTAGAAAGTAGTATAATTGACTAAAACATATTTAGCTTTCTAAATGAAGATGCATGTGACTGTTTATCAGAGTTAGGTGGTTGTTTCTACCAGGGGTGTGTATAGTGTAGTTCGTACCAGGGGTGTGTATAGTGTAGTTGGTACCAGGGGTGTGTATAGTGTAGTTCGTACCAGGGGTGTGTGTAGTGTAGTTCGTACCAGGGGTGTGTGTAGTGTAGTTCGTACCAGGGGTGTGTGTAGTGTAGTTCGTACCAGGGGTGTGTGTAGTGTAGTTCGTACCAGGGGTGTGTGTAGTGTAGTTCGTACCAGGGGTGTGTGTAGTGTAGTTCGTACCAGGGGTGTGTGTAGTGTAGTTCGTACCAGGGGTGTGTGTAGTGTAGTTCGTACCAGGGGTGTGTGTAGTGTAGTTCGTACCAGGGGTGTGTGTAGTGTAGTTCGTACCAGGGGTGTGTGTAGTGTAGTTCGTACCAGGGGTGTGTGTAGTGTAGTTCGTACCAGGGGTGTGTGTAGTGTGTGTTGTTCGTACCAGGGATGTGTATCCCGTCGTATTTGATGTCCATCTCGTGCAGGCCAGCCTCAGTCGGAGCGTATTTAACCGTTACTGTCCCGTCCTTATTGTCTGTGATGTCCGGCTTGGCTGTCTTACCTGACGGCATGCGCACGTCGCCTAGGGGAGGAAACAGTAGTTGAACAAGCAAGGTACCTCAGGCTTTCAGTATGTGAGGTGATTTGAGATCATGCGCCTGCGTTTGGTAAGTTCCATTAGTGGTTAAGGGCGGTGACGTCATCTAGCGGTTAAGGATGATGATTTCCTGCCTGGCGGCCCAACAGTACGGTGTGTGTGTACCTGTGATCTCTCCTTTTTGGATGGTGAAGGGGATAACCAGGTCAAACGGCCGGAGTCCCGCCACATCCAAACCATTCATTCCCATTGGCCGGTCTGTTGCCTAGGAGACAGAGGTCAAAGAATCTGAGGTGAGGAGGGGGAGGGACTAAGGTATGTGGGTAAGAATGATGAGGGGCGAGGGACAATATCGGGCGAGGGACTGTGGTATTGGATACGGAGGTGGTTCAGGATGTTGAGGAGGGGTGAGGGACAGTATTGGATACGGAGGTGGTGAGGTGGTTCAGGATGTTGTTGAGGGATGAGGGACAGTATTGGATACGGAGGTGGTGAGGTGGTTCAGGATGTTGAGGAGGGGTGAGGGACAGTATTGATACGGAGGTGGTGAGGTGGTTCAGGATGTTGAGGAGGGATGAGGGACAGTATTGGATACGGAGGTGGTGAGGTGGTTCAGGATGTTGAGGAGGGGTGAGGGACAGTATTGGATACGGAGGTGGTGAGGTGGTTCAGGATGTTGAGGAGGGATGAGGGACAGTATTGGATACGGAGGTGGTGAGGTGGTTCAGGATGTTGTTGAGGGATGAGGGACAGTATTGATACGGAGGTGGTGAGGTGGTTCAGGATGTTGAGGAGGGGTGAGGGACAGTATTGATACGGAGGTGGTGAGGTGGTTCAGGATGTTGAGGAGGGGTGAGGGACAGTATTGGATACGGAGGTGGTGAGGTGGTTCAGGATGTTGAGGAGGGGTGAGGGACAGTATTGGATACGGAGGTGGTTCAGGATGTTGAGGAGGGGTGAGGGACAGTATTGGATACGGAGGTGGTGAGGTGGTTCAGGATGTTGAGGAGGGATGAGGGACAGTATTGGATACGGAGGTGGTGAGGTAGTTCAGGATGTTGTTGAGGGGTGAGGGACAGTATTGGATACGGAGGTGGTGAGGTAGTTCAGGATGTTGTTGAGGGGTGAGGGACAGTATTGGATACGGAGGTGGTGAGGTGGTTCAGGATGTTGAGGAGGGGTGAGGGACAGTATTGGATACGGAGGTGGTTCAGGATGTTGAGGAGGGGTGAGGGACAGTATTGGATACGGAGGTGGTGAGGTGGTTCAGGATGTTGAGGAGGGATGAGGGACAGTATTGGATACGGAGGTGGTGAGGTGGTTCAGGATGTTGTTGAGGGGTGAGGGACAGTATTGGATACGGAGGTGGTGAGGTAGTTCAGGATGTTGTTGAGGGGTGAGGGACAGTATTGGATACGGAGGTGGTGAGGTGGTTCAGGATGTTGAGGAGGGGTGAGGGACAGTATTGGATACGGAGGTGGTGAGGTGGTTCAGGATGTTGAGGAGGGGTGAGGGACAGTATTGGATACGGAGGTGGTGAGGTGGTTCAGGATGTTGAGGAGGGATGAGGGACAGTATTGGATACGGAGGTGGTGAGGTGGTTCAGGATGTTGAGGGGTGAGGGACAGTATTGATACGGAGGTGGTGAGGTGGTTCAGGATGTTGAGGGGTGAGGGACAGTATTGGATACGGAGGTGGTGAGGTGGTTCAGGATGTTGAGGAGGGGTGAGGGACAGTATTGATACGGAGGTGGTGAGGTGGTTCAGGATGTTGAGGGGTGAGGGACAGTATTGATACGGAGGTGGTGAGGTGGTTCAGGATGTTGAGGAGGGGTGAGGGACAGTATTGGATACGGAGGTGGTGAGGTGGTTCAGGATGTTGAGGAGGGGTGAGGGACAGTATTGGATACGGAGGTGGTGAGGTGGTTCAGGATGTTGAGGAGGGATGAGGGACAGTATTGGATACGGAGGTGGTGAGGTGGTTCAGGATGTTGAGGAGGGGTGAGGGACAGTATTGGATACGGAGGTGGTGAGGTGGTTCAGGATGTTGAGGAGGGGTGAGGGACAGTATTGATACGGAGGTGGTGAGGTGGTTCAGGATGTTGAGGAGGGGTGAGGGACAGTATTGGATACGGAGGTGGATCAGGATGTTGGAGGGTGAGGGCGATGAGACCAAACACAGCAGAATAGAATGTAGCTGAAATGAAAAGACGATAGGGACCAAACACCAAAACATGAAGTATGACATGATGACGATGATGATTATGTTGATGAAGATGAAACCACCGACACTGTGAGAGAAAGACATCATGACAGAAGCAGCAGCCAGACAGACGACGTAAAGACACGGCGGCCATTTTGTCAAATGTGGAGCCACATTGATGATTCACAAAATGGCTGCTTTTCCCCCTGTGTGAAGAGAGTGGAATGGAGAGACCAGTACCCAGGGCTGTTGACTGTAGTACTGTGGTAGTTGTTGCTGTTGGAGGAGCTGATCTGAAGGGGCTCCTTCCAATGCCTGGGGGGGGTGGAATAAACAATAAGTTATTTTGTCGAACTGTTCCACAACGTTCAGATAGACTCTAGACTGACGGAACTCGGTCTCCGGACTGTCCAATGAGAATCTGCTGTAGAAGGAGGGAGGGGTCAGAGGTCTCATTAACCAATCAAGACTCAGACACCTGCAAAAACACACTCAACCACATGTGCGCGCCTGTGTATATATCTGTAGGTGACTGTGTACATACCGTGACCAGGAAGGGGCTGTTGGGGATGAGTTCCCCTCCAAAGCGAACGCAGATACAGTAATCTCCAGGCTGGGGGGCAGTGTAGAAGATATCAAAGGTTCCATCCTCATTCTCCACCACGTCTACATCTAACTCAACCCCTTCTGGGGTACACACACTGCACGTCACCTAGAGAGGGGAGGTAGAGAGGTAGGAGCAGAGAGAGAGGGGAAAGGGGGGGGGGGGGTAGAGAGTTATAGCCACACTAAGATGTGCTCACTCCTACTGTCCACGTCTCCCTCCCTCCACGTACAGATAAAGACTAACCAAACACCTCTCCATCATTACCTTTCCTTTCCCAGCAGCCTTTGCATCCACAGTAATGACAGTCTGCTCTCCGATCTGGATGGTTGGACCCACACCGGCTCCTGAGAGACAGATGAAGAGAAAAGGTCACACAGGAAGTCTGACCCTCCCTCCCACAAGTCATCCATGCATCCTCTCCACAAGCCCTATTCCTTATAGAGTGCACTAGATAGGGAATAGGGTGTCATTTCAGACATGTTATACAGACAGTTATTACTATCAGCAGCATACAACATCCAGCCTCCATAACTCCATTACCCACAATGTCATTCACCATGCCAACTAGTACTACAGGTAAACTACGTTAGTTAGAGAGCGAGCTACAGACAGACACAGAGAGAGCTTGAGAGAGACAGAGAGAGCTTGAGAGAGACAGAGAGAGCTTGACAGAGACCCCAGAGCAGCAACACAATTAGACCCAAACAAATCGTGAGAAAACAAAACATGGAATGTTGAAACATTGGAATGAAAATATATATTTAAAAACTACAATGCTATTTGTCCCAGTAGCAGAATACCTGACCACTGACTGACCCTAGCTTAAGGAAAGCTTTGACTATGTACAGACTCAGTGATCATAGCCTTGCTATTGAGAAAGGCAGACCTGGCTCTCAAGAGACGACAGGCTATGGACACACTGCCCACAAAATGAGGTGGAAACTGAGCTGCACTTCCTAACCTCCTGTCCAATGTATGACCATATTAGAGACAGATTACACAGATCCATAAAGAAATCAAAAACAAATCCAATTTTGAAAACTCCCATATCTACTGGGTGAAATACCAGTGTTCCATCACAGCAGCAAGATTTGTGACCTGTTGCCACAAGAAAAGGTCAACCAGTGAAGAACAGACACCATTATAAATAGGTTGTATTTACATTTAGTCATTTTCCATTTTGTACTTTAACTATTTGCACATCGTTACAACATATGACATTTGTAATGTCTTTATTATTTTAGAACTTCTGCGAGTAATGTTTACTGTTCATTTTGTATATTAATTTCATTTGCTTTGGCAATGTTAACATATCTTTCCCATGCCAATAAAGCCCCTGGAATCGAAATTGACAGACAAAGAGAGCGAGATAGTGCGAGAGATAGAGGTGAGTCAGGAAAGGGAGCTGAACTGTAAAATGGGTATTGCCATCCTGCATGCAGACAGACCAACGTAATGGATCAGAGACGGAACAAGACCAGACTAGTGGATCTAAGTGTTCTTACCCAGGCCGTGGCCGCCGATTGACACTGAGAAGGAGAAGGGTGGAAGCAGGGGAGCGAAACGGTGACAAACACAATGAGAGTCAGGGTGAGAGGCAACTACTGGTGCTTCAAATGGACGGATGAAAACAAATGTGATGAGGAGTGAAGCAGGGTGGAGGAGGACGTGTGGGGTGAAGGGACAGTTCAAACCATCACACAATACCGTACCAAAAACACTGTGTGTGTGTGTGTGTCTGTTACCTGTGACAGTACATTTGCTGGCGTCCCCAGTAGGTAGAGCCCTGATGCGGTAGGGGGAATAAGGGATCTCATCCCCTCCATACTTTATCAGGATGGTGTAACGACCAGTCATGTCAGGTACATACGACACCAGGTAAGTCCCGTCCTGGTTGTCACGGATACTGGCCTTCTTAGGCTTCCCCTCAGGGTCCTGGACACAGTCACCATGCAAACAGACCGTCAGATGAGGTAACCAATGAGACAGTCAAACTGATGTCACCATGGAAATGAGACAGGGCCACTAGTGACTAGTTGGCACATCCTGTGCATGTGACTGCTGGTAATGCCACCTCCTAGACGCATGCATCCAATGCCTGGTTAGCTTACTCCTGCTGCTAAATAACACCACCCAGACGAGCCACAGGCCATCCAGACATAGTGGGAGTAGACTGATTGGTCTGTTAACTGAACTCACAGTGATCTGCACGGCGAGCAGCCCCTCTCCTGCATCCTTGGCGTCGATGGTGAACTCGACAGGCAGAGAGGCGGGCACTCCGGTGGTGTTGAGACCGGGGCCACTGGCGCGCACCTTGCTGGCATCATGGGTAGGCAACACTTTCACCTTGTAGGGACTGGAGAGTGGCAGAACTGTGTGAAGTCCCTCCATTTTTCACAGAAATGTGTAGTGTGTATAAATATGTAGTCTGTCGATATGTGACTCGTTTCAGGAAACTAGGCGTATGTCACACGTCACTACTTCACAGGAGAGGTGTTTGAAGATAAACAAATGTAGCGAAATGCGTTTTTTTGGGACTAAAATAAGATGCAGCTAAAAACAAAACGGAGTTAAATGGTTCCTGCCGTGAAGCGTTGATCCATGCATATGGTAAGAGTCTAGCTACATTTTCAAGATAGGTTTCTAAATTTTGTCAGGAAGTTGTTTTTATTTGCTATGTTAAAGCATACTGTTAGTTAGCAAATGTATGATGTGTGTAGTAATATTATTCTAATCAGAAATCCATTTGCATTGATATTCATAGCCTAATGTTAGCTAGCTTTAGCTCCCTGCAGATTCATACGAGGAGCTGTGATGCTTGTATTGGAATTAGTTAGGATTATGCCGGGTCATTGTTTAGCTAGCTAGATGTCTAAACAGAGAGACTCCACGTCGGCTGGATTACTACATGACCATCAAATTAGACAGGTGTGTCTGGGTGTGATTACAGCCATCTGTTGTATTTCATGAACATGGTCTAGACAATAGTGACCCATCAATTTAGACCAGCGTCTCTGGGTAACGTAGCGTCTCTGGGTAACGTAGCGTCTCTGGGTAACGTAGCGTCTCTGGGTAACGTAGCGTCTCTGGGTAACGTAGCGTCTCTGGGTAACGTAGCGTCTCTGGGTAAGAGTCATCCAATAATTATATCTATTCACTGTACCGTTTACACCTATATATCCTGTGCATCCTGTGCATGTGACAAGAACTTTGCAGGAGTGTGTGCGCATGACCTGCGTGTGTGTGTGTGTTACCTGCGTGGGATCTCTTGGTCAGCATACAGTACGTTGATAGAGTAAGGTCCCTCTCTGGTCGGGATGTAGTTCACGGTGTGAGTCTGGTCTCCATTATCCACTAACTCTGCTGGCTCCACTACACCTACACACCACACAGAGAAACCAGAGTTGGACACAGGAACCAAAAGTTCTAGAATCAAATAAAGGGCTGGCACACACCTTTGGGTCCCTGTACTCTGACTTGTAGAGGGGCGACTCCTGCTTTAGAGGCGTCCACTGTGAAGGCCTGTGGAATGTTGGCACGCACGTTGGTTCCAAGCCCCACCCCCTGGCACTTAACCTTAGAACTGTCCACCGTGTCACTGACAGGAACCTGGAATGGACTGCCTAAAGACAGTGCAAGAGATGGGGGAGAAAGAGAGGGTAGACCGGGAGAGAGGTCAGATGTGGGTTTAGTGGATGTTGTACTAGTTCTTTATTATCCCAGATTGGGAAGTTCACTAGCTATCCTCACAGATTCTGGAAAAGAGGCTGCAGAGCGGGGATCCTTCTGAGAATCCAGAGGCGAGCGAGTAAACTCCCATTGCCTTCCATTCTTCTTGCTAACTTGCAATCATTGGAAAATAAAATTGATGACCTACGATTAAGATGATCCTGCCAACGGGACATTAAAAACCTAACATCTTATGTTTCACCGAGACGTGGCTGAACGACGACACAGTTCACCGAGACGTGGCTGAACGACGACACAGTTCACCGAGACGTGGCTGAACGACGACACAGTTCACCGAGACGTGGCTGAACGACGACACAGTTCACCGAGACGTGGCTGAACGATGACACAGATAATATAGAACTGCCGGGATTTTCCATGCACCGGCAGAACAGAGAAGCTACGTCTGGTAAGACGAGGGGTGGGGGTGTGTGTCTATTTGTCAATAACAGCTGGTGCGCAATGTCTAATATTAAAGAAGTCTCGAGGTATTGCTCGCCTGAGGTAGAGTACCTTATGATAAGCTGTAGACCACACTATTCGTAGCCGTCTATTTACCACCAAAGCGAAGCTGGCACAAAGACCACTCAAAACAAACTGTAAAAGGTCATAAGTAAAGAAGAAAATGCTCACCCAGAAGCGGCGCTCCTAGTGGCCGGGGACTTTAATTCAGGGAAACTTAAATCAGTTTTACCAGCATGTCACATGTGCAACGAGGGGAAAAAAAAAATCCTAGACCACCTTTACTCCACAGAGATGCATACAAAACTTTCCCCCGCCCCACATTTGGCAAATCTGACCATAATTCCATCCTCTTGATTCCTGCGTACAAGCAAAAACTAAAGCAGGAAGTACCAGCGACTCGCTCAATACTAGTAGTCTGACGATGCGGATGCTACACTACAGGACTGTTTTTCTAACAAATTGGAATATGTTCCGGGATTCATCCAATGGCATTGAGGAATACACCACCTCAGTCATCGGCTTCATCAATAAGTGCATCAATGACGTCGTCTCCACAGTGACTGTACGTACATATCCCAACCAGATGCCATGGATTACAGGCAACATCCACATCGAACTAAAGGCTAGAGCTGACGCTTCAAGGAGACTAATCCGGACACTTATAAGAAATCCTGCTATGCCCTCAGATGAACCATCAAACAAGAAAAGCGTCAATATAGGATTAAGATTGAATCTTACTACACCGGCTGTGACGCTCGTCGGATGTGGCAGGGCTAGAAAACTATTACGGACTACAAAGGGAAACCCAGACGCGAGCTGCCCAGTGACGCGAGCCTACCAGATGAGATATATGCCTTTTATGCTCACTTGGAGGCAAGCAACACTGAAGCATGCACGAGAGCACCTGCTGTTCTGGATGACTGTGTGACAGTCAAAGCCGCTGGGCCAGACGGATTACCAGGACATGTACTCAAAGCATGCGTGGACCAACTGTCAATTGTCTTCACTGACATTTTCAACCTCTCCCTGTTCCGAGTCTAATACCTACATGTTTCAAGTAGACCACCATAGTCCCTGTGCCCAAAGAAGCGAAGGTAACTTGCCACGTGGCACTCACATCAGTAGCCATGAAGTGCTTTGAAAAGCTGGTCAATGCTCACATCAACAGCATCCCGACTGGTTGCGTCACTGCTTGGTATGGCAACTGCTCGGCATTTGACCGCAAGGCACTACAAAGGGTAGTGTGTACGGCCCAGTACATCATTGGGGCCAAGCTGCCTGCCATCCAGGACCTATATAATAAGCGGTGTCAGAGGAAATCCCTTGAAATGGTCAGAGACTCCGATCACCAAAGTCTGCTACAGCACGGCAAGCGGTACTGGAGCGCCAAGTCTAGGACCAAAAGGCTCAACAGCTTTTACCCCCGAGCAACAAGACTGCTGAACAATTCATAAAAATCACCACCGGACAATTTACATTGACGACCCCCCCACTCCATTTTATACACTGCTGCTACTCGCTGTTTATTATCCGTGCATAGTCACTTCACCCCCACCTACATGTACAGATTACCTCTACTAGCCTGTACCCCTGCACACCGACTCAGTCGAGGTGCCCCCTGTATGTAGCCTTGTTGTTATTATTATTATTATTATTATTATTATTATTATTATTATTATTATTATTATTATTATTATTATTATTATTATTATTATTATTATTATTATTATTATTATTATTATTATTATTATTATTATTATTATTATTATGTTACTTTTTATTTTAGCCTACTTGGTAAATATTTTCTTCTTGAACTGCACTGTTGGCTAAGGGCTTGTAAGTAAGTATTTCACGGTGAAGTCTACACTTGTTGTATTCGGCGCATGTGACAAAGTTTGATTTGAGATTGGGAAGATCACTAGCTAGCTTCACAATACAAAGTACCAGCATGTGTGTGTGTCTCCATACCAGCGATGGGCTGTCCTCCGTAGGTGATGTTGAGGTTATACGTTCCAGCCTCGTAGGGAATGTACTCTACGCTGCAGCTGCCATCTTTGTTGTCGGTGCAGGACATCTTAGCCTCAGATGGGCCCTCTACAGCCAGACCCAGACCACCTGTACCCGCACCACTACAGAGAGACAGATCATCATTCTAACCAGGTTTCCTTTTCATACGAGTAGAGTACATAAAAATACAAATAAATCTACAATATGCAAGATGGAATCTTTGTGTGTAAAATGAGCGATGTGAGAAATGGAGGTGAAAACTCTTGATATAATAACCATCATGCTGTGGGATTATTCTGGTGATTGTTTCACAAATAAAAATGATCTTGCTCTTTTGTCATGTTACGTGTGCTATACCGGCACTGTATCTGAGCCAGTCGCAATATAACGCAACATTTTAGTGACAAAACCAACCAAAATGCGATGGAAACCTACTTAACGTTTTACATTTTTTATTTGGTACATGGGAATTCAAACTAAAAAACGATCCTCAATGTGGATTAGTGTGTCTCTCGTACCGGGTTTCCACAGTGAACTTGTTGGCTTTGTTGGTGATGCCACTGTCCAAGCCGGGTCCATGTGCACGTACGCGCCCCGGGTCACAACCCTCTGTCACTGCCACGCGGAACGGACTTTTGGGAACTGGAGACTCATCGTACGCCACCTTTACACTGTGGGGACCTGGACATTAAACAGAGTTATCATATAGATCACCTCTACAGTGGTGGGGACCTGGACATTAAACAGAGTTAACATATAGATCACCTCTACAGTGGTGGACATTAAACACACTACCATTCTAAAGTTTGGGGTCACTTAGAAATGTCCTTGTTTAAGAAAAGCACATTTTTTGTCCATTAAAACATCAAATTGATCAGAGAAAGTGTAGATATTGTTAATGTTGTAAATGACTATTGTAGCTGGAAACGGCTGATTTTTAATGGAATATCTACATAGGCAGAGTCCCATTATCAGCAACCATCACTCCTGTGTTCCAATGGCACGTTGGGTTAGCTAATCCAAGTGTATCATTTTAAAAAGGCTAATAGATCATTAGAAAACCCTTTTGCAATTGTTAGCACAGCTGAAAACTGTTGTTCTGATTAAAGTAGCAATACAACTGGCCTTCTTTAGACTAGTTGAGTATCTTGAGCATCAGCATTTGTGGGTTCGCTTACAAGCTCAAAATGGCCAGAAACAATGACATTTCTTCAGAAACTCGTCAGTCTATTCTTGTTAGTAGTGTACATGATCAGTCATTCTGGACAACACACGTCATGGTGTCTGGATACAGAGTGTGGACAGATTGTGGACATCATGCTCACTACACTTAATGGCAAGCAGATGGCACTAACTCACCCTCTTCGTAGGGAGTGTACTCTACGCTGTAGGTGCCGTCACGGCGGTCGGTGATGACCGCGTCGGTAACGGATCCAGATGGATTCTGGATCACTGTCTTGATGTGGTTCCCTCCCGTCTGGTTCAGAGCTCTGGCGTCTACCGTGAAGTCTGTGGTCGCCTCGCGGAACACGCCTAGAACACAGAACACAGGCTATGAACAAATCTATAAACAGGCTAAGAACACAGAACATGCCTAGAATAAACCTAGAACACAGAACACACCTAGAAAGGTTATTATATCAAATTAAAACTATTCATGAAACAATTTAGTAAACTGAAATAATAAACAAACCCATTTGAAAAACTAAAACCATTATCTTTGAATCCAAAACTCACTAAAATAACCATCATGAATTGGGTTTAGTTTTTTTTCCTTAACTTTTGGCAAAAATCTAAATGGCGAATGCTTATTATTCTTTATGGGGTTTTCAAGCTTCTAAATCTGGCAGGTAAATGCTGCCAGAAGACAGCGCCGTTTCAAATCGGCCTAGCTTGAGCATCTATCACTAGCTAACAGGGAAGAAACCCACTAGGGAGCTAGCCTAGCCAAAGGACACCATACTTTGTCCCGAACTCTAAAACATATATTTTTAATGACATAAATATTTGTATAAAAACAAAAAACAAATCAGGTCTGAAAATAAACTAAACTTCAAAATAGAAAAACCGAATAGAAATAAAAAGTATATAAAAACACAAAACTACAACAACCTTGATGCCTAGAACACAGAACACCCAGCAAGAACGAACTCTGACCTTTGCCCTCCACTCCCGGTCCGAACACGCGGATTCCACTGGCGTCGACGGCCGGCTCCACTGTGAGGCGGGCGGGGAAGTTGGGTACATCCTGCCCCCCGTAGCGGATGGTGAGGGTGTAGGAGCCGGGGTACAGGGGGATGTAGGTGATGGTGTAGGTTCCGTCTCCATTATCCTGGATGTGGACCTCTGCCTCTGTCCCGCTGTCACTGATGATCTCTATGGTCAGCTCAGCTGGACCTGCGTTGGTACAGTCCACCACAAACTCCCCAGTCTCTCCCACCTTGGCACGCTCCAACCCTGGGCCAGAACACTTCACCTGAAAGGGGGAGGGGGGGGGCACAGGAAGTATTTAATTGTACTGTGAACACTGCTGTATTCAGTGCATATGACAAATAAACTTTGATTTGTTTAGATTTTATAATAAAGGTCTAGTCAAATATCAAGTCATTTGAACTAGGGTTAGAGGTCACGTTTACCTTGGTGGCATCAGTGGGGGGGTAGGCGGTGGGTTTGAAAGGGGATCCTGGGATGGGAGCGCTGTCATAGGTCAGCTCCACCTGGTATGGCCCCGCCTCTCGAGGGATAAACTTCACCTGACTGGTCTCTGGTTTAAGCCCCGGTTCCACCTGAATAATTATATTAGCATTAAATTGAATAATGAGGACACTTATTTGTATAGCACATTTGGTAAATTGTTTGAGCCCAAAGTGTTGCACAATAAACATAGAATTAGGATAAATAACTGTTGAAACAGCACAAAGCAATCAAGCTCAGTACCTTGCAGGTGACAGGTTTCCCAGAGGGCCCTGTAACCTTAGCTCCCACCTTCCCCTGACCTCCTGCTCCCTTGGACTTCACGGTCACTTCCTGGTCCTTACCCACTGTTATCTCTACAGAGCGAGACAGATACAGGAAGAGAGGATGCTTAGACACTACTACACTTGAACAATGACTAAGTCGCTCAAAAATCTAATGGCGTAGAGGCCCATTATCAGCAACCATCACTCCTGTGTTCCAATGGCACGTTGTGTTAGCTAATCCAAGTTGATCATTTTAAAAGGCTAATTGATCATTAGAAAACCCTTTTTCAATTATGTTAGCACAGCTGAAAACTGTTGTTCTGATTAAAGAAGCAATTAAACTGGCCTTCTTTAGACTAGAGTATCTCCATGCGAGAAATTGCCAAGAAACTGAATATCTCGTACAACGCTGTGTACTACTCCCTTCACAGAACAGCGAAAACTGGCTCTAACCAGAATAGAAAGAGTGGGAGACCCTGGTGCACAACTGAGCAAGAGGACAATTATGTTAGAGTGTCTAGTTTGAGAAACAGACGCCTCACAAATCCTCAACTGGCAGCTTCATTAAATAGACTGACGAGTTTCAGAAGAAAGTTGTTCCTGGCCATTTCCTATATCACTATCTATACTACAGTACCATCTACACTACAGATCCTATATCACCATCTACACTCTACAGATCCTATATCACCATCTATACTACAGTACCATCTACACACTACAGATCCTATATCACCATCTACACTCTACAGATCCTATATCACTATCTATACTACAGATCCTATATCACTATCTATACTACAGATCCTATATCACCATCTACACACTAGAACCTATATCACTATCTATACTACAGTACCATCTACACACTAGATCCTATATCACTATCTATACTACAGCATCATCTACACAATATAGATCCTATATCACCATCTATACTATATACTGTAGTGGTTCTTGTACATACTGTCTCCCAGTCCATCAACTTGTATCTTGCTGAGGTCGAGGCTTGGAGCCACAGGGATGGAGAAGGGGCTCTTGGGAATAGAATCTCCTCCGTAGGTGACGGCCACTCCCAGAGGCCCCTGCTGGATGGGGGTGTACTTGACCGTGTGAGTGTTGTCATGGTTGTTAATGATCTCAAAGTCCTTAACAGCCTCTCCTTTAGCCGGGCCGGAGAACACAGCGTCCAGCTTGGCTTTACCTGCAGCCTTGGTGTTTACTGTGAAGTGGGTTGGCTTGGTCAACTCCACACCTGGACGAGAGAAAAGAGGGGAGAGAGGCCATGGAACAGGAAAGGGTTAGTTATCTCTGGTGGATGAAAAGGTGAGTACTGTGAAGTGTGTTGGCTTGGTCAACCCCACACCTGGAGGGAGGGGAGGAGGGAGGAAACCAAGAAAGGATTCATTATTGGTATCCTGTATGTGAAGGCTGACTTTAACTTCCTGTCTTTCATAGCTTTTGAGTGTTTAGCGTGTCTCACCACTGCGGTTGAGTCCAGGTCCCTCAGCCTTGACCTTGCTGGCGTCGTGTGACGGGTCAACTTTGATCCTGATGGGAGTCATGGGGATGGTCTGGAACACAGAGAGGTGGTGTCACACAGACACACTATCAAGGAAGAAGTCAGCCAACATTAACAGGAGCTGGAGAACTGGAACGCAGAGAGGAAAGAGACAATCCTACCACCATGACGGGTTAGCCACAGTACCGTAAACACTCTACCCACCTGGTCAGCAAACAGCACCATGATAGTGTTAGCCACAGTACTGTAAACACTACCCACCTGGTCAGCAAACAGCACCATGATAGTGTTAGCCACAGTACTGTAAACACTACCCACCTGGTCAGCAAACAGCACCATGATAGTGTAACTACCAGCGCCTGGCGGGGTGTATTTAACGGTAAACGTGTCGTTGTCGTTCCTGATGATGTCGAAGTCGATGTCTGCCTCCGCCGGTCCCACCACGCCTGGAGAGCACTTTATACCGATACTGATGTCACCTGGGGGGCACACACACAAATATCAGCTGTACAATGACATGGCAAAGATACAAGTGGGATCGCACCGGAAGACAGCGGGCCGATTTAGTGTATGCATTAAATATTTGGGGATTCAGATAATTCTCACATAGGAACTTCATTCGGAGGAATAATGTTTGACATGCTTTTTACAGCGTATTCGGAAAGTAGTCCGACCTCTTGACTTTATCCAGATGAATTCAGACCCTGTGACCTGTTAACATGATAGACCTCTTGACTTCATCCAGATGAATTCAGAACCTGTGACCTGTTAACATGATAGACCTCTTGACTTTATCCAGATGAATTCAGACCCTGTGACCTGTTAACATGATAGACCTCTTGACTTTATCCAGATGAATTCAGACCCTGTGACCTGTTAACATGATAGACCTCTTGACGTCATCCAGATGAATTCAGACCCTGTGACCTGTTAACATGATAGACCTCTTGACGTCATCCAGATGAATTCAGAACCTGTGACCTGTTAACATGATAGACCTCTTGACTTTATCCAGATGAATTCAGACCCTGTGACCTGTTAACATGATAGACCTCTTGACTTTATCCAGATGAATTCAGACCCTGTGACCTGTTAACATGATAGACCTCTTGACGTCATCCAGATGAATTCAGACCCTGTGACCTGTTAACATGATAGACCTCTTGACGTCATCCAGATGAATTCAGACCCTGTGACCTGTTAACATGATAGACCTCTTGACGTCATCCAGATGAATTCAGACCCTGTGACCTGACCTCTTGGTATCATCCAGATGAATTCAGACCCTGTGACCTGTTAACATGATAGACCTCTTGACGTCATCCAGATGAATTCAGACCCTGTGACCTGTCCTCTTGGTATCATTATATTCCATAGTGTTATATGGAGTACATCTACATTCTGAAACACACATTCACTTTTAATCAACAAAAATAATCTCTCAAAAGTATCCTTTAAACTTTAGTGTGCTGTGATTGGTCATTTACCAATGTCAATTTCTGTTTAAAATGGGTCACATCGTTAAAAGTACCAGAAAGCCCACTCTGGAAATTTGACATGTTTGAAGAGTATTTTGTTCCAAACAATATCTAAAATTAACCAAATCGAAAAGGGTACTTTTGAGATATTAATAATGTTGAATAAACATGAAGAGATTTATTTCAGGAAATCGACACGCTCCATATCTGATGCCAAGAGGGTCCACAGCTGTCATCCAGACAGGGTGGCTACTTTAACAAATCTCAAATATATTTTGATTCGTTTAACACTTTTTTTGGTTACTACATGACTCCACATGTGTTATTCTATAGTTTTAATGTCTTCACTATTATTATACAATGTAGAAAATAGTAACAAAATTAAGAAAAACACTTGAATGAGTAGGTGTCCAAACTTTGGACTGGTCCTGTATGTGTTTCTTTTGTCCAGGTGGGAGAAGGCAGTGTGGAGTGCAATAGAGATGGCGTCATCTGTTAATCTGTTGGGGCGCTATGAGAAATGGAGCGGGTCCAGGATGATGCTGTTGATGTGAGCCATGACCAGCCTTTCAAAGCATTTCATGGCTACAGACTTGAGCGCTACGGGTCGGTAGTCATTTAGACAGGTTACCTTGCCGTTCTCGGGCACAGGGACTGTTGGTATTACAGACTGGGTCAGGGAGAGGTTCAAAATGTCAGTGAAGAGACTTGCCAGCTAGTCAGCACATGGTCTGAGCACTACTCCGAGTAGTACAGGGAGCTTCCACATCAGACACCATACGAGTTTATTCCTTTTAAATCCATGAGGAGCGAAAGGTGAAAGAAACACTTGGGGAAGGGAATCAGAATTGGGCTGGTGTAGTGCAACAGTCTTACCTTGACCCGCCTCAGCACAGTCCACAGTGAAGAATGTTGGTTCAAATGCCTTCAGCCCTGTTTTAGCCACACCAGGACCTGACACCTTCACCTTGTTAGGGTGGCAGCCTGCCCCGATAGTCATCTACACACACGAGAAAACAGTCAGGAAGAGTGTATGTGAAGCTGAAATCCCCATTCAGCATTTCTTCTGTATGGGTGCTCACCCTGAAGGGACTGTCCGGTATGTTGACCCCGCCCCAGGACGCCATGACGGTGTGTTTGAGGGGTTTCTTGGGGGTGTAACTGCAGGTGTACGTTCCATTACCGTTATCCTTCACCTGAACATCTACTGGGGTTCCCTCACCATCCTAGAGAGAGAGAGAGAGAGAGAGAGAAAGAGACTTAGTACCCTCACCATCCTAGAGAGCGAGAGAGAGAGACTTAGTACCCTCACCATCCTAGAGAGAGACAGACAGAGACAGAGATCCTGATATATTTAATATTTTTTGGTTTTTAGAATGAGAAACACTAATCGAAAAAGAATTCCAGACAAGTGATGAACAACTCTTCATTCAGAATAGAAAAAAAATAAACTTTGCGTCTTAAGTTAAGAAGTTCTCTAGCTACACCAAAGACCTAGCCAGCAGACAAGCTAGAACAAACCTAGCAAGGGGAGTTAATACAACTACAAACGACCAAACTGAGTGAGTCAACCAAAAAGGAGCTAGCTAGCAACAACAGAAAGAAACTGGTTGCTATGGCAACGGGGCAGCAGGACAGAGCAGCAGAGCCCACAGGCACCATGTCCCCACTCCCCCAGCGCTGAATCTGTTCTCTACCCTAAAGAGGCCAAAAAAAGACACAACGAGGAAAACTTTTAAACAGAAACTACTACAGGGGAGGCCAGAAACCTTTTTCGCAGACCTTTACAAAAACGGTGACGTGAGTAATCTCATCTTCCTCACTGACCAGCCAAATGCCTGGTGCTCAGCAGTCTGCTCTCACTACCCATCCATAAAGACAGAGGGAATCTGTAATGGGAGGAAGCTGAAAGTCAAAGAGACAGACGACCCTGACAGCACCACGATAACAATCAACCTCTACAAGACTGGGACTGTCATGGTGCAAGGTAACATTAGGCTGTTTGAAACAGACTTTCAGACCAATAAGGAGAGAGCAGAGCGAGAGGACACCAGTGACATGCCCTCCCACAAGACAAACTCCACCAGCACCACCCTCACCCCTACTATCCCCACCCAAAAAAGCACATCCAACACCTCTCTTCCCACCATAGTGGAGGACACGCCCCAGGAGGAGAGCGACCCCTCAGTGCAGAGCAGGCTCAGGCCCTCCTCACCACCATGGCTGCCATGAGGGATGAGTTCACCAGACTGGAGGGGGAGGTGGTCCTGCTGAGGGAGAGCATGAGCAAACAGCAACCAGACAACCACACCTTAGAGGAGCTCCTAACCAAGGTGAGGACAGAGCAGGACAGCAACCTTGCAACACAGCTGAAAGAAGTTCAGCAAGAGAGAGACGGACGAGAGAGAGAGAGAGCTGGCTGATCTAACAAAGAAGGTGAGAGATCTCCAAAAAGACAGGCAGAAGAGTAATAACGATCTGGCCACACTAAGAGGAGCTACAGGAGAGAAACAGGACAGAGGACAGGCTGCAGGAGCAGCTAGATCACCACGATCTGGACTGTCTATGACCATGCTCACCTGTACAGGGAGACGGTCCCCATCCTCGATCTGGACTGTCTCTATGACCATGCTCACCTGTACAGGGAGACGGTCCCCATCCTCGTTCTGGACTGTCTCTATGACCATGTTCACCTGTACAGGGAGACGGTCCCCATCCTTGATCTGGACTGTCTCTATGACCATGTTCACCTCTACAGGGAGACAGTCCCCATCCTCGCCAAGACTCAAGGACGTCGCTTTAAACCAGCACCCTGGACCCCCCCAGGCCAGCACCCTGGACCCCCCCAGCCCAGCAGGCAGAGCTACGCACAGGCTGTGAGGGGAGCAACTGGCCCAGCCTCCACCAACAAAATGAGTGACATTAAACAAATGCTGAGTCTACTATGCTCACGTGATAGGCCGAGGGGCATGGTAAGATGAGCACAAGAACTCCACCATCCGCACTACACCCACCCAAGTGGCATGACACAAATTATATCTTAAATTATAAACAAATCACATTTGCATAATAAAGAGTTTATGTTAATTGAAAAATCCTATTTTAATAGTTCTTGTTGGATTGTGTGTTTGTCTGATTTTGAAGGTAAAGAAAAAACAGTTGCTTTTTACGTTGCATGTTGGAATTTACAAGGATTGAAGTCCTCTGCTTTTGGGCTAAGGAGCAGAAACCCAGACTTCCTGAAAGAAATTGATGATGTTGATATTGTAGTACTACAGGAAACATGGTGCAGAGGTGATGTTTCCACTGGCTGTCCACTAGGTTATAGGGAGATAATCATACCATCCACTAAAATAAAGGAATCAGACAGGGCAGGGACTCAGGGGGAATGCTAATATGGTATAAATCTGAACTAATTAAATCAAACGAATTGATCAAAACAGGATAATTATTTTTCTGGTTAAAAATCAACAAGGAGGCCATCTTGACAGAAAAACATATTCCTCTGTGCCACATACATTCCCCACCTCAGAGTCACCCTACTTCAATGAAGATAGTTTCTCCATTCTAGAGGGGGAAATTAGTCACTTTCAGGCCCAAGGCAACATACTGGTCTGTGGAGACCTGAATGCTAGAACAGCAGAAGAACAAGACACTTAAGTAATGGGGACAAACACCTACCAGGAAGCAACAACCTTTCCCTCCCCACATACAGACAGGAAGCAACAACCTTTCCCTCCCCACATACAGACAGGAAGCAACAACCTTTCCCTCCCCACATACAGACAGGAAGCAACAACCTTTCCCTCCCCACATACAGACAGGAAGCAACAACCTTTCCCTCCCCACATACAGACAGGAAGCAACAACCTTTCCCTCCCCACATACAGACAGGAAGCAACAACCTTTCCCTCCCCACATACAGACAGGAAGCAACAACCTTTCCCTCCCCACATGCCCCCACAGAAACAACTATGACAAAGTGAAAAACAAAAGAGTGTGAAACACTGGGTCTGTACAGGCTGAGGGGGTTGAGGGGGGACTCCTATGGTAGGTACACCTACAGCTCTGTGAAACACTGGGTCTGTACAGGCTGAGGGGGTTGAGGGGGGACTCCTATGGTAGGTACACCTACAGCTCTGTGAAACACTGGGTCTGTACAGGCTGAGGGGGTTGAGGGGGGACTCCTATGGTAGGTACACCTACAGCTCTGTGAAACACTGGGTCTGTACAGGCTGAGGGGGTTGAGGGGGGACTCCTATGGTAGGTACACCTACAGCTCTGTGAAACACTGGGTCTGTACAGGCTGAGGGGGTTGAGGGGGGACTCCTATTGGTAGGTACACCTACAGCTCTGTGAAACACTGGGTCTGTACAGGCTGAGGGGGTTGAGGGGGGACTCCTATGGTAGGTACACCTACAGCTCTGTGAAACACTGGGTCTGTACAGGCTGAGGGGGTTGAGGGGGGACTCCTATTGGTAGGTACACCTACAGCTCTGTGAAACACTGGGTCTGTACAGGCTGAGGGGGTTGAGGGGGGACTCCTATGGTAGGTACACCTACAGCTCTGTGAAACACTGGGTCTGTACAGGCTGAGGGGGTTGAGGGGGGACTCCTATGGTAGGTACACCTACAGCTCTGTGAAACACTGGGTCTGTACAGGCTGAGGGGGTTGAGGGGGGACTCCTATGGTAGGTACACCTACAGCTCTGTGAAACACTGGGTCTGTACAGGCTGAGGGGGTTGAGGGGGGACTCCTATTGGTAGGTACACCTACAGCTCTGTGAAACACTGGGTCTGTACAGGCTGAGGGGGTTGAGGGGGGACTCCTATGGTAGGTACACCTACAGCTCTGTGAAACACTGGGTCTGTACAGGCTGAGGGGGTTGAGGGGGGACTCCTATTGGTAGGTACACCTACAGCTCTGTGAAACACTGGGTCTGTACAGGCTGAGGGGGTTGAGGGGGGACTCCTATGGTAGGTACACCTACAGCTCTGTGAAACACTGGGTCTGTACAGGCTGAGGGGGTTGAGGGGGGACTCCTATTGGTAGGTACACCTACAGCTCTGTGAAACACTGGGTCTGTACAGGCTGAGGGGGTTGAGGGGGGACTCCTATGGTAGGTACACCTACAGCTCTGTGAAACACTGGGTCTGTACAGGCTGAGGGGGTTGAGGGGGGACTCCTATTGGTAGGTACACCTACAGCTCTGTGAAACACTGGGTCTGTACAGGCTGAGGGGGTTGAGGGGGGACTCCTATTGGTAGGTACACCTACAGCTCTGTGAAACACTGGGTCTGTACAGGCTGAGGGGGTTGAGGGGGGACTCCTATTGGTAGGTACACCTACAGCTCTGTGAAACACTGGGTCTGTACATAGTCAATGGTATTTTTTTTAAATTTAATTTTACCTTTATTTAACTAGGCAAGTCAGTTAAGAACAAATTCTTATTTTCAATGACTGCCTAGGAACAATGGGTTAACTGCCTGGTAGGCTGAGAGGGGACTCTTTTGGTAGGTACACATATAGCTCATCTCTTGGCAGTAGTACTGTAGACTACTTCCTCACCGACCTCAACCCAGAGTCTCTCATAGCCTTCAGTAAAATCACAGTGCATCTGAGAAGAGCAGAACCCAACCATGAAGCGTCACAGCCCAATAAATGACCTGGTACTAAACAGGCCTATAGATGGAGTGCAAACAGTACAGACATCTACCACTGGCTGCATTTCCTATTACACTGACAAATACTCAGACCTAAGAGAATGTCTTTCCCAAAATTATCATGCAATAAAGAATGAAACAAAAGAAATCCAATATTTATTAGGTGAAAATCCAAAATGTGCAGTTTTGGCAGCCAAATATGTGTCCTGCTGCCACAACCTGAGGGACAGCCAGTGAAAAGTGTAATGTAATGTCGATGATATTTCCCATGTAGTTGTGTTTTTCATACCGTGTCATGCCTCTTCAGTCCGGATGAGACTGGTCTTCTCCCATTGCTTTAATGTATTATGGTTCTCATTAATATTGTTGATCCCATGTACACTACTATTATTGCTGTTGGTCCCACCATTTACTTATATATATTTTGACAATGTAAGTAATAATGAATGTGCCATGTAGAAAGAGAGAAACCCGTAGTATCATTGTTAAACCGGCTGTGCCTCATTCAGTTGGTTTGGCCTGTCCTTCAGCGAATACAATGACACCTCCACTACCGTCCACACGCCCACCTCCACACGCCCACCTCCACACGCCCACCTATGTACGTTAAATCACCCCCAGTGTGTTATCTACACGTACCTGTGCCAGGATGTTGAGGGCAGCATTCCCTCCCAGCTTGGCGTCGACAGTGAACTCAGTGGGTTTCCCCACAGCAAGACCACTGCTCTGTAGGCCTGGACCATACGCCTTCACCTGGACACAGCAAAGAGAGCGCATCAAACAGGTTAGCAACTGGAGGGTTGCCAGTTCAAAACCCCGGGTTAGACAGAAAATCTGGTGAGATGAGAGCCACTGAAGGGTTAACTACCCCTGGGGAGCCACACCGGGGCCCACCCCTGGGGAGCCGAGCCACCCCACCGGGAGCCACACCGGGGCCCACCCCTGGGGAGCCGAGCCACCCCACCGGGAGCCACACCGGGGCCCACCCCTGGGGAGCCGAGCCACCCCCCCGGGAGCCACACCGGGGCCCACCCCTGGGGAGCCACAAAGTCCTCTTCATTGTGTTAAGAATTTTTAAAAACATTACAATACATTCAGATTCACACTGTGTGCCCTCAGGCCCCTCCACCACTACCACATATCTACAACACACTGTGTGCCCTCAGGCCCCTCCTCCGCCACTACCATATATCTACAACACACTGTGCCCTCAGGCTCCTACTCCACCACATATCTACAACACACTGTGTGCCCTCAGGCCCCCTACTCCACCACATATCTGGGGACTGGAGTCCTCTTCATATTCTTAAAGTTGAAACATGTGGTGGGCCCCGGTGTGGTGGGCTCCCCAGGGGTGGGCTCCCCAGGGGTGGGCTTTTATCTTAACACACATACCAGTCCCCAAGTCCAGAACAGACTATGGGAGGCACACAGTACTACATAGAGCCATGACTACATGGAACTCTATTCCACATCAGGTAACTGATGCAGCAGTAGAATCAGATTTAAGAAACCGATAAAGAAACACCTTATGGAACAGCAGGGAAGCAACACACAGGCACAGACACAATAACATACAAAATATACACACAGATTTAGCACTGTGGTAGTGATGGAGTAGGGGCCTGAGGGCAGTGTGTTGTCAAATCTGAGAATGTATTGTAATGTTTTTAAAATTGTACAAATTGCCTTAATTTTGTGGGACCCCAGGAAGAGTAGCTGCTGCCTTGGCAGGAACTAATGGGGATCCATAATAAACCCCAGGAAGAGTAGCTGCTGCCTTGACAGGAACTAATGGGGATCCATAATAAACCCCAGGAAGAGTAGCTGCTGCCTTGGCAGGAACTAATGGAGATCCATAATAAACCCCAGGAAGAGTAGCTGCTGCCTTGGCAGGAACTAATGGGGATCCATAATAAACCCCAGGAAGAGTAGCTGCTGCCTTGGCAGGAACTAATGGGGATCCATAATAAATACCTTAGTAGTCCTTGTTTACAGCAGCAGTGATTTAACATACCTTATCAGGGTAGTAGTCCTTGTTTAGAGCAGTGATTTAACATACCTTATCAGGGTAGTAGTCCTTGTTTACAGCAGCAGTGATTTCAGCCATGAAGGGAGAGTGCTGGATGTCCTCGTTGTTACAGAGCACATGCACCGCATACTCTCCTGCTTCCATTGGCCAGTACCGCACGTCACATGACCCGTCGCCCTTATCATCACACTCGATCTTCGCCTGGGACGGACCCTCCACTGAGAAACCTGGACACAGACCTTCTGATGAGGACACGCAGATTCTGTGTGTGGACACGCAGATTCTGTGTGTGGACGTGTTTACCTATTCTAGTGGGGACCAGAACTCCCATAGTAAACTTACACAAATTTGACCGACTGGGGACATTGTTAGTCCCCACAAGGTCAAATCCTATTTATTGGGGGTTTAGGGTTAAGGTTAGAATTACGTTAACGGTTAGGAGCTGGAGGTCGTACGATTAATCAGGACCAATTTCAAGTTGTCATAACAAAGCGGTAATCGGCATTTCTGGACACCGATTACATTGATCCACGAGGAGACCGAGTGTTACTCCACGAGGAGACTGAGTGGCAGGCTGACCACCTGTTACGCGAGTGCAGCAAGGAGCCAAGGGAAGTTGCTAGCTAGCATTAAACTTTAAAAAAAACAATCCATCTTCACAATCACTAGTTGATGATATTACTAAGTTAACTAGCTTGTCCTGCATTGCATAAACAATGCGGTTGCACGTTTACTTTATTTTTTGGGGGGAATTTTACCCCTTTTTCGTGGTATCCAAATCTTGTCTCATTGCTACAACTCCCGTACGGGCTCGGGCTCAGGAGAGACGAAGGTTGAATGTCATGCGTCCTCCGATACACAACCCAACCAGCCGCACTGCTTCTTAACACAGCGCGCATCCAACCCGGAAGCCAGCCGCACCAATGTGTCGGCGGCTACACCGTGCACCTGGCAACCTTGGCTAGCGCGCACTGCGCCCGGCCCGCCACAGGAGTCGCTGGTGCGCGATGAGACAAGGACATCCCTACCGACCAAGCCCTCCCTAACCCGGACGACGCTAGGCCAATTGTGCGTCGCCCCACGGACCTCCCGGTCGCGGCCGGTTACGACAGAGCCTGGGCGCGAACCCAGGGACTCTGATGGCACAGCTGGCGCTGCAGTACAGCGCCCTTAACCACTGCGCCACCCGGGAGGCCCTCACGTTTACTTTCTTTAACACTGTTTTCGCATTATTTAAACCAAATTGAGCATATTTCATTATTTATAAAAATAAATACATGTATTATATTAAGTTAAAATAAATTCAGTATTGTTGTAATTGTTAACATTAAAAATATTTTTTTTTTTAAATATCGGCATCGTTTTGTTTTTGGTCCTCCAACAATCGGTATCATAAATCGGTCGACCTCTATTAGGAGCCAAGTTTAATTTTACGGTTAGGAGCTAGAAAATAGGATTTTGAATGGGACTGAATTGTGTCTCCACAAAGTTAGCCGTACAAGTGTGTGTACACTTACCCAGTGTTCCCACATTCTCTCCAACAGCTTCGACCACGAAGTCGGCAGATTTACCCACAATGCCGCTCTCCAGGCCGGGCCCCCATGCTCGCACCTTCTGTGGCCCCGCCTCCAAACCAATCTTCACCTCCAACGGGCTGCAACAGGAAGTGATATGTGACAGCATTACACCAGGCTCTCTATTCATGACTATTAATTGTTGTTGACACATAACATGTTGCAAAGAGGATCAGTTATTTACCAGAGTTCACCTGCAATGACTTACAGTCCTTTTCCCTATTAGACTTAGTTGAATGCACAAACTATGTCACTCTGGTTAACAATGTAAATGTACCTGCGGGGGATGTGTTGTCCTCCCCAGGTGATGGTTATACTGTATGTTCCGGGGGTGGTGGGGTAGTACTCAAACCCAAACACTCCGTCTCCTAGATCCTTCCTCTTACAGGGCTCCTCCAGACCCTCTGCACACACAGGGTCAGTTTGGTCATTAAGAAAATTGAGTCACATACTGTGTGTTAGAGAGATATACACACAGTAGCAGTCAAAAGTTTACACCTACTCATTTGAGGGGTTTTATTTTTACTATTTTCTACATTGTTGAATAATAGTGAAGACATGAAAAGATAACACATTTGGAATAATGTAGTAACCAAAAAGAAGTTACAATAAAACATTTTAAAAGTTCTCAGATTCTTCAAAGTAGCGTCCCTTTGCCTTGATGACAGCTTTGCATTCTCTCAACCAGCATCATGAGGTAGTCACCTGTAATGCATTTCAATTAACATGTGGTCTTGGTAAAAGTGAATGTGGAATTGCTTTCCTTCTTAATGTGTTTGAGCCAATCAGTTGTGTTGTGACAAGGTAGAGGTGTATACAGAAGATGGTCTTTTACCAAATACTAAGTCCATATTATGGCAAGAACAGCTCAAATAAGCAAAGAGAAACAACTGTCCATCATTACTTTAAGACGTGAAGGTCAGTCAATATGGAACATTCCAAGAACTTTGAAAGTTTCTTCAAGTGCAGTCGCAAAAACCAGGAAGAGCTATGATGAAACTGTCTCTCATGAGGACCGCCACAGGAAAGGAAGACCCAGAGTTACCTCTGCTGCAGAGGATAAGTTCATTAGAGTTACCAGCCTCAAATTGCAGCCCAAATAAATGCTTCCGAGTTCAAGTAACAGACATCAACTGTTCAGAGGTGACTGCATGAAAGCAGGCCTTCATGGTTGAATTACTGCAAAGAAACCACTACTAAAGGACACCACTAAGAAGCGAGTTGCTTGGGCCAAGAAACAGGAGTAGTGGACAGACTGGTGTAAATCTGTCATTTGGGTTGATTAGTGCAAATTGGAGATTTTCGGCTCCAACTGCCGTGTCTTCGAGATGCAGAGTAGCTGAGTGGATGATCTCTGCATGTGTGGTTCCCACTGTGGAACATGGAGGTAGTGTGATTTATTTAGAATTCAAGGCTCACTTAACCAGCATGACTACCACATCATTCTGCAGCGATACACCATCCCATCTGGTTTGGCTTTAGTGGGACTATCATTTTCAACAGGACAATGACCCAACACACCTCCAGGCTGTGTAAGGGCTATTTGACCAAGAAGGAGAGTGATGGAGTGCTGCATCAGATGACCTGGCCTTCAATATCACCTGACCTCAACCCAAGTGAGATGACTTGGGATGAGTTGGACCTCAGATTGAAGGAAAAGCAGCCAACAAGTGCTCAGCATGTGGGAACTCCTTCAACACTGTTGGAAAAACATTCCCTATGAAGCTGGTTGAGAGAATGCCAAGACTGTTCAAAGCAAAGGTTGGCTACTTTGAAGAATCTCAAATATATGTATTTGTTTAACACTTGAAAACCCCCTGAATGAGTCAATGTCCAAACCTTTGACTGGTACTGTTTATATAAACTCAGCAAAAAAATAGAAACGTCCCTTTTTCAGGTCCATGTCTTTCAAAGATATTTCGTAAAAATCCAGATAACTTCACAGATCTTCATGGTAAAGGGTTTAAACACCGTTTTCCATGCTTGTTCAATGAACCATAAACAATTAATGAACATGCACCTGTGGAACGGTCGTTAAGACACTAACAGCTTATAGACGGTAGGCAATTGAGGTCACAGTTATGAAAACTTAGGACACTAAAGAGGCCTTTCTACGGACTCTGAAAAACACCAAAAGAAAGATTCATTGGCAGACCACGTGTAACATCTGCACAGGATCGGTACATCCGAACATCACACCTGCGGGACAGGTACAGGATGGCAACAACTGCCCGAGTTACACCATTAACGGCACAATCCCTCCATCAGTGCTCAGACTGTCCGCAATAAACAGAGGCTGGACTGAGGGCTTGTAGGCCTGTTGTAATGCAGGTCCTCACCAGACGTCACCGGCAACAACATCGCCTATGGGCACAAACCCACTGTCGCTGGACCTCTTCACTGACGAGTCACGGTTGTCTCACCAGGGAAATGGTCGGAATGAGCGTTACACCGAGGCCTGTACTCTGGAGCGGGATCGATTTGGAGGTGGAGGGTCCGTCATGGTCTGGGGCGGTGTGTCACAGCATCAGACAAAACTCCTCCTCCCTCATGTGGTACCCTTCCCTGCAGGCTCATTCTGAAATGACCCTCCAGCATGACAATGCCACCAGCCATACTGCTCGTTCTGTGTGTGATTTCCTGCAAGATTTCCTGTCAGTGTTCTGCCATGGCCAGCAGAGCCTGGATCTCAATCCCATTGAGCACGTCTGGGACCTGTTGGATCAGAGGGTGAGGGCT
Organism: Oncorhynchus mykiss; assembly: GCF_057628025.1. Classification (NCBI taxonomy): domain Eukaryota; kingdom Metazoa; phylum Chordata; class Actinopteri; order Salmoniformes; family Salmonidae; genus Oncorhynchus; species Oncorhynchus mykiss. The sequence goes on from NC_143037.1 coordinate 81,138,612, forward strand.
AGGGCCATTCCCCCCAGAAATGTCCGGGAACTTGCAGGTGCCTTGGTGGAAGACTGGGGTAACATCTCATAGCAAGAACTGGCAAATCTGGTGCAGTTCATGAGGAGATGCACTGCTGTACTTAATGCAGCTGGTGGCCACACCAGATACTGACTGTTACTTTTGACCCCCCCCCCTTTGTTCAGGGACACATTATTCCATTTAGTCACATGTCTGTGGAACTTGTTCAGTTTGTCTCAGTTGTTGAATCTTATGTTCATACAAATATTTACACATGTTAATTTTTCTGAAAATAAACAGTTGACAGTGAAAGGACGTTTCTTTTTTTTCATGAGAATACATATATTATTAATAGATGCTCGTTGGCATAGTTTATGAAACTAAGGCTGCTGGGTAGTGTAGTTTATTAAATATATAGGCTGCTGGGTAGTTGACTCACTGGGGCCCTTGATGGTGACTTTAAGTTCTCCAGTCCCAGCTCCTTTAGTGAAGACTCTGAAGTCAGCCGTCTCCTTCACCCTGAGGCCTTTGGGCTGCAGACCACGCCCCTTAGCCCGAACCAGGCTGGGGTTACAAGCTGGGGGAGGGAGGAGGGTTAGAGGTGAACACAGTCTATAGTTTGAATGGATGACATTAACCCCCAGGGGAACTGCTAAATAAGGACCGGCTGAGTCACATGCGCGTGTGTGTGTGTGTGTGTGTGTGTGTGTGTGTGTGTGTGTGTGTGTGTGTGTGTGTAGACACTGGGTCAGTCTGGGTTTGGAGGTTTAGAGAGAGATGACACACCAGTCTATGAAAAAGGATGAGTCACAATGAATAGTATGAGACACACACCGAGTCTAGCACCCAAGAGAGATCCCAGGAAGTGACAGGACAGTAGAAGGAAGAAGCTGCTCCAGAGAGAGAAGAGATACCAGCTCCCTCCATCCTTCCATAGAGAGAGAACGAAGCAGTTAGAATATAAAAGTAGTGACAAACAGAACAGAGCAAGAAACAGAACCAGAATAACAAAGCAAGAAACAGAACCAGAATAACAAAGCAAGAAACAGAACCAACGAAACAGAACCAGAATAACAAAGCAAGAAACAGAACCAACAAAACAGCAGAAACAGAACCAGAATAACAGAACCAGACAAAGTAAAGTCAGACACTCTGCCTCATTTCCCTCAGTCTGTCTCACCCTCTCCTATGTTAACAGTGAAGGGGCTCTTGCTGATCTGCCCTCCGGCGAAGGTAACGTAGATGGTGTGGGCCCCCTCCAGGGTGGGTTTGTAGGTGCAGCGGTACGAACTGTTGCCCTTATCCTCTATCTGACACACCACCACGTCCTTCTTACCCGCTGGGTCCATGATCACCACCTCCACCTCTCCCACACCAGCACCTGGAGACAGGGGCAGCTTTAGCATCATACCAATAGACTGCGTCCTCCGTAATTATGGGAATGAGAAGCACTCTTTTTGGCCCAATACTCCAAAAGTTTAACAATGGGGTTAAAATACAGACTGTCAGCTTTCATTTGATGCATTGTCATACATATCGGGTGAACCGTTTAGGAATTACAGCACTTCTGGTACATAGTCCCCCACTTTAGGGGAGCAAAAGTATTGAGACAAATTCACTTATGTGTATTAAAGTAGTAATGTATTGTCCCATTTAATTTTATTTAACTCGGCAAGTCAGTTAAGAGCTAATTCTTATTTACAATGATGGCCTAGCAACAGAGGGTTAACTGCCACTGTTCCTAAACTACTAGTCATCACCATTACAATAACAGGGAAGGTTAGCATTTTGGGGGGGTATTTGTGCATCTAAAACCCCCTTCTTTTTTTAAACCACAACAAAAATACAGTCGTCCTTCCTAACGGAGCTGCCTGAGAGGATGGAAACTGCTCAGGGATGTCAGAATAGTCCTTCCTAACGGAGCTGCCTGAGAGGATGGAAACTGCTCAGGGATGTCAGAATAGTCCTTCCTAACGGAGCTGCCTGAGAGGATGGAAACTGCTCAGGGATGTCAGAAAGAGACCCATGGTGATTTTAAAATGGCTGTGAAGAGAGAAAACAGAGTGTACCTGCGGTGTAGACATCAAAGTATGTGGTCTTATTGGCGATGTTCCCGGCAGGTTCTAGTCCAGGTCCCTGGGCTGTAGCTTTACTGCTGTCTCCCTGAGCCATCCCCACATCCACCTCATAAGGGGACTTATTGATGTGTAGCCCCGCAAACAGCACCGTCACCTGGTAAAAACACAGAGTTACCCAACAGCACCGTCACCTGGTAACACAGAGTTACCAAACAGCACCGTCACCTGGTAACACAGAGTTACCAAACAGCACCGTCACCTGGTAACACAGAGTTACCAAACAGCACCGTCACCTGGTAACACAGAGTTACCAAACAGCACCGTCACCTGGTAACACAGAGTTACCAAACAGCACCGTCACCTGGTAACACAGTTACCAAACAGCACCGTCACCTGGTAACACAGTTACCAAACAGCACCGTCACCTGGTCAGAAAAACATGTCACCTAACATTACACAGAGCACCATTACCTAGGATTAAGTAGGGTTCGTTTAGGCTTACCTTGTGCATCCCAGTGACTTTAGGAATGTAGAAGACTGAGTAGGTACGATTCTTATCGTTGTTGGCTGTCACCTTGGCCTGACGGGGAGGATAGAGAGAGACACCCGCTAATTATCAAAATCCAGAAAAGAGACATTACATTTCAACCACCTAAAAGTATGCAATTCCCAAACCTTCCATAAAGCCATCACCTGGCTCTCAGGAGAAGACTGGCTATGTGCACACAGCCTACAAAATGAGGTGGAAACTGAGCTGCGGTTCCTAACCGCCTGGCAAATGACTGACCATAGAGACACATATTCACCTCAGATTACACAGACCTACAAAGAATTTGAAAACAAACCCAATTTTTGATAAACTTCTACTGGGTGAAATACCACAGCAGCAAGATTTGTGACCTGTTGCCACAAGAAAAAGGACAACCAGGGAAGATTAAGCACCATTGTAAATACATGCATTCATTTTCCCTTTTGTACTTTAACTATTTGCACATATTACAACACTGTATATACACATGACATTTGAAATGTTTTTATTCCTTTGGAACTTGAGTAATGTTTACTGTTAAAAAACACAATATTATCTACTTCAAATGCTTAAATTTAATTGAGACACCGAGAGCTATACAGCTATAACTTTTTTTTGTTTCTTTTTTATTATATTTGAGTTTAATCACAATATTTGTTATATTATTTATTCTGTCTTTCTGGTGGATTAAATTGAAACCAACTTTCTATGACGTTTAAAAACAGTGATATTTGGGATTTCCTTTAAATTACTGAAAGTGAGAGGTTGTAATCTGAATAAAGGGGAAAAAGGCCTTTCTTGAACATCGGGTGAGACATTCTTACTAATTTGCTATAGAAGAGGTTCAGATTTAAGTTTCACTTTTGTACGACTGAAGCCTTTAGTGAGAGGTCTAATATTTTAATTTCTGCACCCCGAATTTATATTCATTATATAAATAAGGCATTTAAATTGTGTCTGGCTTGCCGCTCCAAATAAAATGTAATTTCTCTCAATTTAAATTACTGTTCGCTAGGTGTAGGCAAGACCATCAGCAAATAGGTAAATTGTGAACCGACTAAAGAGTTAGCCAGGATGATTTTTCCACAAATAGACAGGTATTTTCCTTTCCATGGTAGTAAGATCTTACCTATTTTTGCTAACTTTATATTTTTTTTGAGTGATCATTTCTTTTGGGATTTGTATACCGAGTATGTCCACATCCCAAACAGACCATTTTATTGGTAAACTACCCTATAATGTACAAGTTGCATTTTTTTGTGATCCAATACGTATATAATATGGTTTCAATCCAGAGAGGTTAGAAAAAGTACCTAGATCCTCTAGGAGGCTGTGGAATCCATTGAAATTATTGTTGGATCTGATTTTCACAGCTAAAATTTCAATGGCCATAATAAATAGATATGCCGATAGTGGACAACCTTGTTCTACTCCTCGACAGTTTAAAACTTTAAGTAGCCATTGACTATTTTACACCTCGGTTACTATACATAACTTTAACCCATTGTATAAGGGAGTTTCCAAAATTTAAATATTCCAGGCATTGTATATAAATTCCAGTCTTACTTCCTCAAAGGCCTTTTCAAAATCAGCTATGAATACCAGGCCTGGTTTCCCAGATATTTCAGTGTTCTATTGTTTCCAGTACTTGTTATATTTTCTCCAATGTATTGTAAAAAACCTGTCGTCTGACTAGGATAAATAATATCCGACAATACCTTTTAAATTCTATACGCTATACATTTTGCATCGCAACACTGAAAAGGGTCCTACAATTGTTTTAACTTGTATCCTGTTTCAGTAATAATGAAACAGAGTGTCCGATAATCGACCATTTACAACACGCTAAGAACGGTCCTCTGAGTACATCAAAAAAGTTTTGGTATACCTCCACTGGTATGCCATCCAGCCTTGGGGTTTTCCCAGGCGTAAAGGCTTTAATTGCATTAAGAAGTTCCCCCTCTGTAATTTGGCCTTCAAATGAGTCTCTGAACATATTATTAATAATAATAGAAAAGAAAATCCTTACAATTAACTTCAGTTAGAGACTGAAATGAAAACGTATCCTTAAAGTACTTTGGTGAATCATGGGTAACGCCATCATTTCTAACAAGTTTCTGTAAATAATTTGGCAGCATTTCTATGTTGAATATTTTTTTTTTTAATAAGTTGGTGCATTTTTCCCCATATTCCATCCAGTTGGCTTTATTTTTATAAGTCAGAAGTTTACATGCACCTTAGCCAAATACATTTAAACTCAGTTTCACAATTCCTGACATTTAATCCTAGTAAGAATTCCCTGTTTTAGGTCAGTTAGGCTCACCACTTTATTTTAAAAAAATATGTCAGAATAGAGAATTATTTATTTCAGATTTAATTTATTTCATCATATTTCCAGTGGGTCAAAAGTTTAAATACATGAAATTAGTATTTGGTAGCATTGCCTTTAAAATGTTTAACTTGGGTCACACGTTTCCGGTAGCATTCCACAAGCTTCCCACATTAAGGTGGGTGAATTTTGGCCATTCCTCCTGACAGAGCTGGTGTAACTGAGTCAGGTTTGTAGGCCTCCTTGCTCACACAAGCTTTTTCAGTTCTGCCCACAAATTCTCTGTAGGATTGAGGTCAGGGCTTTGCGATGGCCACTCCAATACCTTGACTTTGTTGTTCATGAGCCATTTTGCCACAACTTTGGAAGTATACATGGGGTCATTGTCCATGTGGGGTCATTGTCCATGTGGAAGACCCATTTGCAACCAAGCTTCAATATATCCACATCATTTTACCACCTCATGATGCCATCTATTTTGTGAAGTGCACCAGTCCCTTCTGCAGCAAAGCACCCCCACAAAATGATGCTGCCACCCCCGTGCTTCACAGTTGGGATGGTGTTCTTCAGCTTGCAAGCATCCCACTTTTTCATACAAAAATAAAAAAAATTGTCATTATGACCACAGTTCCATTTTTGTTTCATTAGACCAAAGGACATCTCTTTATCCCCATGTGCAGTTGCAAACCATAGTCTGGCTTCTAATGGCGATTTTATAGCAATGGCTACTTCCTTGCTGAGAGACCTTTCAGGTTATGTCGATATAGGACTCGTTGTACTGTGGATATAGATACTTTTGGACCTGTTTCCTCCAGCATCTTCACAAGGTCCTTTGCGGTTGTTCTGGGATTGATTTGCACTATTCGCACCAAAGTACGTTAATCTCTAGGAGACAGAACACATCTCCTTCCTGAACGGTATGACAGCTGCGTAGTCCCATGGTGTTTATACTTGTGTACTATTGGTTGTACAGATGAATGTGGTACAGTCAGGCATTTGGAAATTGCTCCCAAGGATGAACCAGACTTGTGGAGGTATACAATTTATTTTCTGAAGTCTTGGCTGATTTCTTTTGATTTTCCCATGTCAAACAAAGAGGCACTGAGTTTGAAGGTAGGTCTTGAAATAAATCCACAGGTACACCTCCAATTGATTAAAATTATGTCAATTAGCCTATCAAAAGCTTCTAAAGCCATGACATAATTTTCTGGAATTTTCCAAGCTGTTTGAAGGCACAGTCAACTTAGTGTATGTAAACATCTGACTCACTGGAATATTGATACATTGAATTATAAAATGAAATAATCTGTCTAAACAATTGTTGGAAAAATTACTTGTGTCATGCACACAGTAGATGTCCTACCTGACTTACCAAAACTATAGTTTGTTAACAAGAAATTTGTGGAGTGGTTGAAAAACTGAGTTAATGACTCCAACCTAAGTGCATGTCAACTTCCGACTTCAACTGTATATGCGGTGTGTGTGTGTGTGTGTGTGTGTGTGTGTGTGTGTGTACCTCCTCTTTGTGTCCGGCAGGGTCCTCTACATACACCAGCACCTCTCCCATCCCAGCACTGATGGTCTCCACTGTAAACACCGCCTTCTTCATCACAACGTTACCTACTGGCTCTATACCTGGAGAGAACGAGAGCAAGAGCAAAAGAGGTGAGAGGCTGAGGAAAACATTTAGGTGTGTGTGTGTGAGAGAGAGACAGGAAAACATTTGTTAGTGTGTACCTGGTCCGTATGCGCGGGCCTTCTTGGGGTTCAGTTTGGGGCGGAGGGGTGCGCCAGGCTTCAGTTTGGACTTGGGGAACTGGGACAGGTATGTCATCACGGAATGTTCATCTACATTAGGGTCAACGATCTCCTCTGGGGTTATCACCTAGGAAACCAGATGGCACACTGTTTAGACACACACACAGCAGAGGGTAGCGTGATTTAATGTAGACCTTAACCACTACCTCAGACGATCGCAAGCTGCACAAAGCACCCACACGCACTCACAGAGCCACAGAGACAGAGGAAGAGTGTTGTTCTGAGAACTGGCCCACTGTGGGAGGAAACACCAACCACAGAGATAACTGACAGCACGCTACCAAGGTCTCCAGATCTGCCAACCTCGCACGAAAGCCCTGCCCACATGACAACTCAGCACTGCACACAAATACTAGGCGAACGCCATGAAGCTAACTGTACGCCGTGTCACCTACAGACAGCATCACAGCTCTGTAATAATTATGATGGTAGCATGATTCCAGAGACCAATGTGATGGTTAGCGTAGCTCGTGTACCTGAGGGATACCCAGCCAGTCATCAGCCTGTTGCATGGCCTCACGGGCGTTGTCCACTGGTTTAGTCTGGTCCCACTGGTCCCAATCAGGACACAGGCCTATAACAAAACGTTATTTAAAACTTAGAAACACACAACTATAAAAAATAAATATATTTAAAAAAAGACAATGCTTACTGGGTCTTTGAAACAAGGCCCTTGAGACTACCCATCTATCTACACCCCCCCACTCTCCCCCTACCCTCCGACCTTTAACCCCTGACTTACCCGGAGCACAGCTGTCGACCAGTGCCCCCAGTGCTCTGCCACTCTGCCAGTCTCTGCTGAAGTTGTGGATGGGGATCTCTGGTAGCTTGTTCTGGATCCATCCCAGAAGTCTCTGTTTCGGGGTCTTCTGCTGGCCGTCACCCCCCTCCTCCTCCTCATCCCACATGGGCATGGAGATGGAGTAGTGGAGGATCAGAGTCCACACCATGCCAAGGATCAGCTTCAGGTTACCATCCACTATGGCCTTGGAGTCTGGAGGAGAGACAGTAATATATGAATATGCAGATCTAGGATAAGGGAGGGGGGGGGGGGGGTAGAGCTGTAGAGGTGGGGTTGGATTAGGATTGGAGAAGAGCTGTAGAGAGTGGGGTTGGATTAGGATTGGAGAAGAGCTGTAGAGAGTGGGGTTGGATTAGGATTGGAGAAGAGCTGTAGAGAGTGGGGTTGGATTAGAGTATAGAGCTGTAGAGGGTGGGGTTGGATTAGAGTATAGAGCTGTAGAGGGTGGGGTTGGATTAGAGTATAGAGCTGTAGAGGGTGGGGTTGGATTAGAGTATAGAGCTGTAGAGGGTGGGGTTCAATGAGGATTTTTTATTTCGCCTTTATTTAACCAGGTAGGCCGGTTGAGAACAAATTCTCATTTACAACTGTGACCTGGCCAAGATAAAGCAAAGCATTAGGATTGGAGTATAGCTGTAGCGAGGGTGGGGTTGGATTAGGATTGGAGTAGTAAAGTTGGATTAGGATTGTTGGAGAAGAGCTGTAGAGGGTGGGGGTTGAATTGGTGACTGGGAGATCAGAGATGAGCGCAAGAGTGATGCAACCACAGACCAGTCCACACACGTCTTCACGCACACACAGGATTGGGGTAATTGCTCATCGGGTCCTAAGGGTGGTGTGATAAAAACAAGCCCCCAGGACAGGGAGAAGGCACAGCCTGAGTTCTAACTCGATAAAGATGTGTTGGCGCTCCTCACACGCTGGTGCTTGCTGGAGGAATGCTGAGGCAACACAATCCAGGAGACAAGAATCCTTCTTTTGTTGTGTCGGTGCGTGTCTGACACAGAAAGCCAGAAAACATGAGTGGAATCCTCCTGGAATCCTTTTACAGTTCTCATAGGCTTACAATGTTGTTTTGAATATTGCGCAAACAGTCGAAGATTATATTTGGTTGTGAATGTTGCAAAATAACAATTTTGAATTCAGGAATTGTTAGCTAGAATGCTAACGCTCATTGACATGGACTGGAAGCAAAGCTAGCCAAAGAGCCATTTTACTGGTTGAAGTTTAATTAAGAAGATTTAAGTACAATGCAGTTGATTTGCTAGTATGACACCAACATTAGATTAAGCAGGACAGTCGTAAAAGCCTTACAACCAAAAAGGGTGAAATGCACAAACAACAAGTACATGAAAGCCATTTCTGCTGGAGGAATGTGAGAAATTCTGAATAGCCCTCCCAGTCACTGTCCGTTAGCTAGCCCCACCCCCCCAGTCACTGTCCGTTAGCTAGCCCCCCCAGTCACTGTCCGTTAGCTAGCCCCCCCCAGTCACTGTCCGTTAGCTAGCCCCCCTCCCCCAGTCACTGTCCGTTAGCTAGCCCCACCCCCCCAGTCACTGTCCGTTAGCTAGCCCCACCCCCCAGTCACTGTCCGTTAGCTAGCCCCACCCCCCAGTCACTGTCCGTTAGCTAGCCCCACCCCCCAGTCACTGTCCGTTAGCTAGCCCCACCCCCCAGTCACTGTCCGTTAGCTAGCCCCACCCCCCAGTCACTGTCCGTTAGCTAGCCCCACCCCCCCCAGTCACTGTCCGTTAGCTAGCCCCCCCCCCCAGTCACTGTCCGTTAGCTAGCCCCCCCCCCCCAGTCACTGTCCGTTAGCTAGCCCCCCCAGTCACTGTCCGTTAGCTAGCCCCCCCCAGTCACTGTCCGTTAGCTAGCCCCACTCCCCCAGTCACTGTCCGTTAGCTAGCCCCACCCCCCCAGTCACTGTCCGTTAGCTAGCCCCACCCCCCCAGTCACTGTCCGTTAGCTAGCCCCACCCCCCCAGTCACTGTCCGTTAGCTAGCCCCACCCCCCCAGTCACTGTCCGTTAGCTAGCCCCACCCCCCCAGTCACTGTCCGTTAGCTAGCCCCCCCCCCGTCACTGTCCGTTAGCTAGCCCCACCCCCCCAGTCACTGTCCGTTAGCTAGCCCCCCCCCCCAGTCACTGTCCGTTAGCTAGCCCCCCTCCCCCAGTCACTGTCCGTTAGCTAGCCCCACCCCCCCAGTCACTGTCCGTTAGCTAGCCCCCCCCCCCCCAGTCACTGTCCGTTAGCTAGCCCCCCCCCAGTCACTGTCCGTTAGCTAGCCCCCCCCCAGTCACTGTCCGTTAGCTAGCCCCACCCCCCAGTCACTGTCCGTTAGCTAGCCCCCCCACCCCCCAGTCACTGTCCGTTAGCTAGCCCCCCCACCCCCCAGTCACTGTCCGTTAGCTAGCCTCCCCACCCCCCAGTCACTGTCCGTTAGCTAGCCCCCCCACCCCCCAGTCACTGTCCGTTAGCTAGCTCCCCCAGAGTCACTGTCCGTTAGCTAGCCCCCCCCCCAGTCACTGTCCGTTAGCTAGTTCACCTCCCTATTGACTGTTCAGTAACAGTGCGTGGATAAAAATCACTGGGGAAGCAAAGCCAGAAAAAAAGCCATAGTACAACCTGTTTGCTCTATCACCTGTTAGTTCATATGCCTTGACACCGTGATATACAGGCCTAAAGGCTGAGACGATAACAAGACACCGTGATATACAGGCCTAAAGGCTGAGACGATAACAAGACACCGTGATATACAGGCCTAAAGGCTGAGACGATAACAAGACACCGTGATATACAGGCCTAAAGGCTGAGACGATAACAAGACACCGTGATATACAGGCCTAAAGGCTGAGACGATAACAAGACACCGTGATATACAGGCCTAAAGGCTGAGACGATAACAAGACACCGTGATATACAGGCCTAAAGGCTGAGACGATAACAAGACACCGTGATATACAGGCCTAAAGGCTGATACAATAAGGCAGTGGCTGAATAAATTCAACCACACCTGTGGTTCATCACAAAACCAAAGAGCAACCTTGTCTAGTTAAGTCCATAAAGCATATTGCATGTAACAGATGTCCTACAGCATGGTCAAAGGTAAGGTTTCACACATTCAGACTAACTCTTGATTTACTACACCGGAGAGTTAAGGAAACAGGAGCTGCCTCCACTATTCCAACATCAAATCTCCTCTGCTTAGTCTAATACAGTGACAACTAAATGATATCAAAAACTATTATTTAGTCCAATCAAAGCAAGGTAAATATCATGTGGCTATTCATGGTTCTAATTTCGGTGTGCGTGCAGGTAGAATAAACATGTTGACTCACTCTACTTGTAGAGAAATGCCATCCTCCTCTCTCTTCATGCTTTAGTTGTTGTCGTCCTAGGCTACCTGACTAAAATACTTGCTTGCTAAGCTTCATTTCATGGGCAACGATTAGACAGCTAGTTAACATTAGCCTTCTACATATTTAACTTTCATCCTCTCAGGCCAGAGGCACAATGTATGAATTAAAGGTTGTATCAGAATCACTGTTATAGTCATTGACCAGTATGGAGAATTAAGTAAAACCACAAGTCCAAATACCTCTCAATACAACAATTCAATGACAGTTGGCTTTTGATGTGATAGGTGTGAAGCCAAATCGCAACTGGCTTCATTTAACACTTTTGTTTTTGATAGCGCCAGGACCATTCACAGTTGAGTGCATGCAGATCGGCTATTATTGTATAAAGGAGGTAAATAACAGTAGCAGGGCTACAGGTACAGAGTCAATGTGCGGGGGCACCGGTGTCGAGGCAATTAAGGTAATATGTACATGTAGGTAGAGTTATTATGCATAGATAATAACAGAGTAGCAACAGCGTAGAGGGGGGCAACGCAGTCTGGGTAGCCATTTGACTAGATGTTCAGGAGTCTTAGGGCTAGCGGTTTAGAAGCCTCTTGGATCTAGACTTGGCGCTCCGGTACCGCTTGCCGTAAAGTAGCAGAGAGAACAGTCTATGACTAGGATGGCTGGAGTCTGACAATTTAGGGCCTTCCGCCAACACACCTGGTAAAGAGGTCTTGGATGGCAGGAAGCTTGGCCCTGGTGATGTATTGGGCCATACACACTGCACTACCTTCTGTAGTGCCTTGCGGTCGGAGGCCGAGCAGTTGCCATACCAGGCAGTGATGCAACCTGTCAGGATGCTCGCGATGGTGCAGCTGTAAAACCTTTTGAGGATCTGAGGACCCATGCCAAATATTTTCAGTCTCCTGAGGGGGAATGCATTCAGCCTCAAGCAAATTGAAGGAAAATTATGGAACAGATAAGAAATACATGTTTTTTTGTCAATTCGCCAGTTAGCATTCCCCATTCACTGTCTGTTAGCATTCCCCATTCACTGTCTGTTAGCATTCCCCATTCACTGTCTGTTAGCATTCCCCATTCACTGTCTGTTAGCATTCCCCATTCACTGTCTGTTAGCTAGTTAGCCCAGAGTGGAAGAGAGGCCCAACTCAGTTGAAAAATCTATCCCCCCCACCAGCAGGTGGCATTATTTTGTGTCGCCCACCAAGCAAGGAGTGTTGAATTTGGTTTAAAAATATATATAGTTATTTTCTACATGCTATTTTATCGAATAGAAGTTATGCTTAACTTGTTACGAGTGTACTGATATACAGCAATTACGACATCCCGGCAACTTGAGAAAAAAAAAAAACACTATCGGAGTGGTCACGAGATTGCTATGCATATTCATGGCATAAGGCTACTAGTATCTCCATTTAATACAGGCGGTTGATGGCAACAACCCTCATCGAATTTTCAAAAAAGGATTACAATAATGACCTGTATCCACCAATCCGAAGGAAGGATAGGCGGGAGCTAGGAAGCCCGCCGTGCCGCTGTGTGGACAACCGTTCCCATTGTTAGGCTGGAGACCTGTGTATCTTCTTAGTATATCTATAATCTTTGGTTAGCCTCCCCATTCACTGTCGGTTAGCGAGTTATTCAAATTATCCCAAATGGTTGGACATCTATAGAAAAATCAAGCGTTGTTTCCATGTGCAAACGTCATGGTATGCATTTTGTGCCATTGTTTGGCCTGCAAAAGTGTGGTTTTGGTGTTTTTGCTAATGTTCTAAAAACTGTGATAAAACACAGCCGAGTCATGACTGGGGAGGAGGAAAGGGGTGGGTGGGGTCGCAGTGACCACAGCTCCCAGACAGAACACCCAGAGGAAATGAGACATTCCACACTGGCCTTATCACTGACACACACGTATAACTAACCATCTGGGGACACAATCTATTCCCATTTCAAATTCCTAATTTTCCCTAACCCCAAACCTAACCTGAAAACAAACTCCTAATTCTAACCTTAACCGTCTAGAAATCGCATTTGACCTTGTGGGGACTAACAAAATGTCCCCAGTTGGTCAAATGTTTGTTCCTGTAGTATTGTCGGTGTGAGCGTACATGAGTCACAACCCAAACCTGACTAACTCTGGGGTAACAGTTGGCTTAACTCCTATCCTCGAACACGCAGGCAGCACTACAACAGCTAGCTGCACTTCCTTTTGCACTTTCTGCTTCTTCCACTCCCTCCCTCCCTTGGAAAAGTTCCTTCTTGTTTTTTGCCTTAAAAGGAAAGACCCAAACTGCCTGCTATCCGCCCACCCATTCCTCTCCTCCCCCTCTCCTCTCCACCCATTCCTACCAGGGCTCACATTACAGACAGACGATGGAGGAGGAAAGTGGGAACGTTTTACAGCTCAAAGAGCCTGGCTCTGATTGGCTGAGAGAGAGTGGTCTGTGCTACATGGCTTCAACCAATAAGATCCTAGCATTGGTCATGAAGTTGGAGTTCATTTTGGGTCCCGGTTCATCTCCCCACTAAAGCTAGCAGGGTTCTACCAGAATTAGCAGCACTGATTGTGCACCACTCTAAGGGAACGACGACCCCGGCACAAAAACAAAGTCATGTGGGCTTCTGGCCTAGCGCATTGGGTTAGAGCTGTGTCATACAACCAATGGAAGACAAAGAATGAAAGGACATGTTTCTCAACAATGCATCATGCTGTATAGTAACAATGGGCTTGTTGGCACAGATTCCTCATGAGCTCCACTAGGCCCCAACTACGTCTACACCCACCACACAGCTCCAGCAGACACAGGGCTGTTCAACGTTGGTCCTGGACGGCCAAAATAGTTCTGCTTTTCATCCTCTCCTTCCAATCAGGGCCTAATGCAGACCTGGGACACCAGGGGAGTGCAATTAACTATCAGAGCCCTATAGGTTCGAGGAGTTCGCCATGTAACTTTGTTCAACTCTGATTTCACGAAATGTGGCTCACCTTTTAGCCAGGTACATTTCTATGGCAACGAATCCTTCAGAACTAACCTGCTCAGGGGCAGCCTAACTCAGGGATAACTCCATTTATCCTGCATTCAGAACTAACCTGCTCCAGGGCAGGCCAACTCAGGGATAACTCCATTTATCCTGAATGAAGTGCTGCGTGTTGAGGACCAATGAAATCACCACACTGTGTGGGTGGACCATTAAAAATTTAATTTGTCATTGATGTGTACACCGAGGAACTTGAAGCTTTCCACCTGGATAGTTTGTAGTCAGCCTTCCAGGACCGGAATTGAACAGCTCTGAGCTAGGTTAGATTAAACCTAGGTTCAAACTGAAGACTGGTTGTGTGACCATGCCCTGATCATCAAGGGTCCAAGGCAGCCATGCCCTGGTCATCGAGGGTCCAAGGCAGCTACTCATGACCGTCAAGGCTGATCTGCAGACATTTAAACTGGTGATGGAGAGAACATTTAAACTAAACGGAAAGCAGAGATTAAGATTAAGTCCGTTAAGAACAAATTCTTATTTACAATGACCACCTACACCGAACAAACCCGGACGACGCTGAGCCAATTGTGCACGGCCCTATGGGACTCCCAATCACAGCCGGTTGTGATACAGTCTGGATTCGCACCAGGGTGTCTGTAGTGACGCCTCCTGCACTGAGATGCAGAGCCTTAGACCACTGTGCCACTCGGGAGCCCGAACACCGTAATTTACCAAAATGTCAGACGGCTTACAAAAAAAGTCTAAAGTTTCTCAACTGATTACTCATGCCAACAGTACCGTGGCCATGCCCACAGACAGGAAGTTATGATAAATGAGCAGAAAACAGGAAGCGCTCCATTTAATCCATTACAGAATGCTCCTCTCTGCTAGTGATTGGGGGGGGGGGGGGGGGGCAGTAGACATATGGTGAGCAATAGGCTTGGAACATCTAATCCCAATAAAACCACAGTATCAAATCGCTATACACAAAACTGAGAATAGCAATACATATTGGCACCTAAATTCAGTACTATCGTATTGTGAGGTCCCTGGTAATTCCCAGCCCTACTCCTCTCTCCAGAATATCCAGTTGTGCTCCACTGTCCATAAGGCTTTTTCCTTCCAGGGAGTTGTTCACTTGATCCAAGTAGAGGACACACACACACACACACACACACACACGAGAGAGAGAGGGGTCTCCACAGAACATGCAAACAGAGCCGATGGAGCGCAGCGTGGTTGTCACAAAAGGGGCAGCTCCTTGTAGTGCGCTCTGCCATTCACCGTACTCCTGTGCCAAGTGAATGCTAACGTGCGGTATCGTCCCTTCCGTCGCCATGGGTGAAGTGTTGTGCAGGCGAGGAGGTTTGCTTGGTTCCCTGATCTAATCTATATGCTATACATCCGACTAGCCCATTTTGCAATAATAAGAAAATAGAATCTCAGCGACTGCTTAAACAACCCCCCCCCCCCCCCCCAAACATGAATGTTGTTTAGAAGTAATACTAGTGATTATAGGCTGCTGGTAAAAACAGGCTTTCTCCGTGACCAAAACATCAAGACCTATCTTTAGCTGATTTGATAGAATACATTGAAGCAGCAAACTGGGATAACATTGTAGGTTAAAGTAGAAAGATAATCAGATTTAAATAAAAGAAAATGCCCTGGTGAGTATTTCACATGGCGATGTAGAAAGAGAATCAAATTCAAAAATCACTTAAACTTCGTGATTGCCAAGCTAAACCAAGACCGCATTAAATAAGCAACCTATTTTGCATTGATCCCCCCGTTACTCTAGGCTTAACAGATCGTCATGGACAGGAAAACCTGGCTAAAATGAATGATTTTATTTTTAGCTGATATGGGAATACTTTGAAGCAGCATAATCAAGTCAGTATAATGTTGTAGGTTACACTGGTAAGTAGAACAATATTTGTCAGGGCATTTTATTTAAATGATGAATCAGATTCTATCACATGGGAGATGTGGGAAGCTAAAAAGGTGTTAAGACCACAAGACTTCTTTCACAATAAATGAGAAGACAAAGCCTTTGATGAATTCTTAGGTTTGTGTTTAGCAGTCATAACTAGTGATGAGGCTATTGTGAATGGTAGAACCTACTGTAGCCAAAAAGCTAGCCATGTGCTTTTTTCGCCACGACCAAAACCTGACGTTCTACCGCGACCAAAACCTGACGTTCTACCGCGACCAAAACCTGACGTTCTACCGCGACCAAAACCTGACGTTCTACCGCGACCAAAACCTGACGTTCTACCGCGACCAAAACCTGACGTTCTACCGCGACCAAAACCTGACGTTCTACTTGTAGAGGATATGGGAATGACACAAGCAACGTATCAAACTGGGATAATGTTTTACATTCCCAGCAAGTAGAACAATATTTGCCAGGGCATTTTTTTTATTTATTAAAAACAAAATATATATCTGATTTCACATTGAGATGTGGGAAGCTAGCTAAAAATGGCCAAAGCCAACTAGCCAGGTTGCCACCTAACTAATACTAGCACGGGAAGGAGAATCTTGTTTTCACAAAAACATAATAAATACTTTGTTATCGCCCCCTTGTGAATGGAAGTGGGCCTAGCGAGGATATCATGGTAGCCAAAGATGTCCGCTACTCCAAAAATCCCTCGTGGAGAAAAGGAGTGGAGCTTGTAGCACCCTTAGCTTCCTTCAGAAATCAGGATGTCAACAGGTGTAAACTAAGACTCATCTGTGCCTCTTAGGTGTCCAAGTACATTTGTGAGGAGAGAATTGGAAATGACATTTTAAGAATCATGTGTTTGACAGATCAGACGGTCCTGTGCTCTTTAAATATGCACTGTTCATCACTGCGTCTCCTGCTAGGCCAAGTGAAATAGAACTGGGAGGGTGGAAAACACACCCTGACACCCCCGCACACACCCACATTCCTCTGGCTCAGACAGGAGACATCAACTGACACACTGCTTTATGGAACATGCTGCACAAAAACAACTATCACACGCGCCAACAGGTTAAGTGGTTTAGGTGGTGTGTCATACAACCAGCTAACCGATTGCCGCTGTGCCACCGGAGCGTCTCCCAGTTAGCCGCTGTGCCACCGGAGCGTCTCCCAGTTAGCCGCTGTGCCACCGGAGCGTCTCCCAGTTAGCCGCTCTGCCACCGGAGCGTCTCCCAGTTAGCCGCTCTGCCACCGGAGCGTCTAACTGATAGACATTCTGACAGAACACTTGATTGAATGGTTCCTGTGATTGTGGAGAGTGGAGAGTGGCTAGTCAGAAATACCATATTCATTAAGTTTGCCTTTATTTATGGAGTTGGTTAAATACACTACATGACCAAAAGTATGTGGACACCTGCTAGTCAATCATCTCATTACAAAATCATGGGCATTAATATGGAGTTGGTCCCCTTGTTACTGCTAACAGCCTCCACTCTTCTGGGAAGGCTTTCCACTAGAGGTTGGAACATTGCTGCAGACACTTGGTTCCATTCAGCCACAAGAGCATTAGTGGGGTCGGGCACCGATGTTGGGCGTTTAGGCCTGGCTCGCAGTTGGCATTCCAATTCATCCCAAAGGTGTTTTATGGGGTTGAGGTCAGGGCTCGGTGCAGGCCAGTCAAGTTAATCCACACGGTTCTCGACAAAACATTTCTATATGAACCTCGCTTTGTACACGGGGGCATTGTCATGCGGAAAGAGGAAAGGGCCTTCCCCAAACTCTTGCCACAATGTTGGAAGCACAGAATCATCTAGAATATCATGGTTTGCTGTTGTTTTACGATTTCCCTTCACTGGAACTAAGGGGCCTGAACCATGAAAAACAGCCCCAGACCATTATTCCTCCTCCACCAAACTGTATAGTTGGCACAATGCATTGGGGCAGGTAGCGTTCGCCAAACTCAGATTTGTCCGTCGGACTATCAGATGGTGAAGCGTGATTCATCACTCCAGAGAGTCCAATGGTGACAAGTTTTACACCTCTCCAGCCAACGCTTGGCATTGCGCATGGTGATCTTAGGCTTGTGTGTGGCTGCTTGGCCATGGAAAACCATTTAATGAAGCTCCAGAAGAACAGTTTATGCTGACGTTGCTCCAGAGGCAGTTTGGAACTTAGTAGTGAGTGTTGCAACCGAGGACAGACGATTTTTGAGCGCTATGCGCTTCAGCACTTGGCGGTCCCATTCTGTGAGCTTGTGTGGCCTACCACTTCGCGGCTGAGCCGTTGTTGCTCCTAGACATTTCCACTTCACAATAACATCACTTACAGTTGACCGGGGCAGCTCTAGCAGGGCAGACATTTGACGAACTGACTTGTTAGAAAGGTGACATCCAATGACGGTACCACGTTGAACGTCACTGAGCTCTTCAGCAAGGCCATTCTACTGCCAATGTTTGTCTATGGAGATTGCAGGGCTGTGTGCTGGGGATTGCATACACCTGTCAGCAACTATGTGTCTGAAACAGCCAAATCCACTAATTTGAAGGAGTGTCCACAGTTTTGTATATATAGTGTATGTTCCCAGGCCAACTCATTGATCCTGCTGAGAACGTCACTGGGGCCGTGCTCCCACCCATCCAGGACACTCTAAACGGAGCCTGAGGAAGGTCTGCAGCATCGTAAAGGGCCCCACACACCCAAGCTGTTCACTCCCTTACCGTCTAATACCAACATGCTCAGAGACCGTTTCTATCTACAAGCCATCAGATTGCTGAACCGTTGAACTGAACTGACTGACCACCACACACACATCACAACTGCTGCGACCAGACTTATTACAATGATTCTTATCTTTTATTATGGCTTATTGTTGTTGCATTGTTCAGATGGAACCGGCAAGTAAGCATTTGGTTGGACAACGGTCTGCCGATGTAAACCATGTGCATAGAAATAATAAAACTTGAGAGAATGAGAAAGGGAGAGTTGGTTAGATTAAAGGGTGTGGTCCTCACGTGAAAGGAGGAAGTGAAACAAGGAGGGATGTCACCACTCCTCTCATCTCTAGAATGGAGCATGTGACTCAACAGGAGCCGTTAGAATAATGAGTCAAAGCCGTTGTGTTATGCCAAGAACAGCCCTTAGCTGTGGTAAATTGGACATATACCACAAACCCCCCCCCCCCTCCCCCGAGGTGCCTTATTGCTATTATAAACTGGCTACCAACCTAATTAGAGCAGTACAAGTAAATGTTTTGCCAATATGGTCAGATATACCACGGCTGTCAGCCAATCAGGACTCAAAATGCCAAGTTTATAAAAAATAAATACATCCTTTTTTTGTGTGGAATTTTCATTGTTGGAAATAAGAAAAAAAAACGAAAAACACTAGGAAATCAGCTCCAAGTGATTTTAATTTAAGCAAATCTGTTCCCACAGAAAATAAAGAGATGATCCTATACAAATTCAAGCCAGGTTTGAAATGATTATGTTTCAGGCAAGCATATCTGTTTGGGCTTCTTGTAGTCAATTTGCAGTCTACAAATGATTTGTAATCATGTTCCGGGCCCCGACCACCTGCAGCATCTAGCCTACCGTAGCATCTAACCTACCGTCTACCGTAGCATCTAGCCTACCGTAGCATCTAGCCTACCGTAGCATCTAGCCTACCGTCTACCGTCTAGGAACAACATTAGCTCAACCACAGGCACTGCAAACTGATCAAGGGACAGATACAAACTTCCACATCTTTACATGACTGCCATCTCCTACACTGGGCGCTTTAAATCAGTCCATCTCCCATCCAGGGACTGAGCAGGACCGACCATGCTTAGCTTCAGAGGCAAACCATCAGTGGGATGCCAGGTGGTTTGCTGCTGGAATCAATTGGGGAAAACTAGCAACAGCAACAAAAAACATCAACAGCCAGGGGAACATGACCAGAGGCCAGGGGAACATGACCAGAGGCCAGGGGAACATGACCAGAGGCCAGGGGAACATGACCAAAGGTAGAAGATTGCAACATCATTGCAAATGTTTCACAAAAACATATTTTTTGCATTAATTTACAATATGATAATTGTTTTTCTTCCCAATTAAGTGTCTATAAGAATTGCCAGAACATTCTGATACCAAACATATTTTCAGATCACACTAGTATGGAATTGCCAAGCTTGATGTTAATACCTTGGCCAATAGATTAGCATAGTTATAGTAACTTTTTGACCCGTCTAATGAACACCAGCTTGATGTAACGTAGACCACAGTAGGTCTATCTATAGTAGGCTAACTAAGGAGCGTTATTATAGTCTATAGTAGCTTAACGGTTCCACCCACCTACATGGTAGGGTAGGCTACACTTGAATTAAGACACCCACTTATCAACACCAGCATGATATAATGGTAGAACTTTCTGACCCACCTATGGACACCAGCTTGATGTTCTCCTTGTCTAGGAACTCGAGTGCCACCGAGACGTTCTCGAGCTGCATCTGTCGGAAAGTGGGCCGCTGGTTGTATTTCCTGAACATCTTCTTCTGGCTCAACACCTCCAGGAGTCCGATCAGCCGCAGCCCGTCGCCCAGGTCCGTCTGGAGATTGGCGATTCGTTTGTTGACGCATTTCAGATGCTCGTTACACCAGCGGGTGAACGTGTTCTGTTGGATCTTCTTCCACGGCGCGTCCTCGGCAAGGTCCTTCTCTGTAGCAGGCATGTCTGCTTCTTTGTCCGGGGAAAGGGCGTTGAATGCAGGCTGGGCCGACTGGTGTTGGCGGAGGTGGGAACCACTCATTTTTATGCCGTCGGGTCTCTCCGTTCACTGGCTGGGGTTTAGAGGTGGAGTCTGTTGGACGACCGCTCCCTCTCTCTCTCTCGCTGCTGTGCTTAGGTTTGTGGCTGTGGGATAAAAGAAAGAGAGGAATGAGAACTAGTGAAAAGAATGGATCGCCTGGAGTTGTGTATTTCTAGAGTTTTATAAGAACAGAATACTCCATGAGAGTTAAGTTTGTCCCGCTGGTAACGCCTCTGTAAACTATACAGAGGATTGGGGTAGAGAAACTCCAATTCCCTTCATTCGCACATTACTGTAATTATGAGATTAGGCCTGTACTCATGTTACCAGAAGTATAGCCTATCACAAAACAAGATCATTTAAACAGTTTCCTAAATATTCTGAAAATAAATGCACATTTCCCACTTCATGCAGACAGATCAAGTTAACATGGGATGGGCGTGCATGGTATGTATGCCTGACTAGACACTCACAAACCAAGAGCTTGTAATGAACTAGAACAAGCGAATAAGAGCTGCGGGGTATTCTATCCTACACAGCAGGATCAATGAGTCTTTAGTAAACCAGAAATCACTGTTGATCTTCTGGTTTAATAAGCGAAACATGATATATGTGTATATGTATATATGTATGTATATATAATGTATGCGTGTATATATATATATATATATATATATATATATATATATATATATATATATATATATATATACACATATATCATGTTTAGCTTATTAAACCAGAAGATCAACAGTGATTTCTGGTTTACTGAAGACTCATTGATCCTGCTTTCTAGGATACATTATGTGGATATATTGAAGCCACATCTCAAGACATCAGTCAGGAAGTTAAAGCTTGGTTGCAAATGGGTCTTCCACATGGACAATAACCACAAGCATACTTCCAAGGTTGTGGATAAATGGCTTAAGGCCAACAAAGTCAAGGTATTGGAGTGGCCATCACAAAGCCCTGACCTCAATCCTATAGAAAATTTGTGGGCAGAACTAAAAAAGTGTGTGCGAGCAATGAGGCCTACAAACCTGACTCAGTTACACCAGCTCTGTCAGGAGGAATGGGCCAAAATTCTCCCAACTTATTGTGGGAAGTTTGTGGGAAGCTACCCGAAATGTTTGACCCAAGTTAAACAATTGAAAGGCAATGCTACCAAATACTAATTGAGTGTATGTACACTTCTGACCCAATGGGAATGTGATGAAAGAAATAAAAGCTGAAATAAATCATTCTCTCTACTATTATTCTGACATTTCACATTCTTAAAATAAAGTGGTGATCCTAACTGGCCTAAAACAGGGAATTTTTACTAGGATTAATTGGGAATTTCTACTAGGATTAATTGTCAGGAATTGTGAAAAACTGAGTTTAAATGTATTTGGGCAAGGTGTATGTAAACTTCCGACTTCCACTGTATGTAAATGTGTTTGTTTTTGGTTTTTCAGTCAATTAGACCAGAGTTTCCCAAACCCGATCTAACTAATGAACACGCCATCTCAGAATCTAACTAATGAACACGCCATCTCAGAATCTAGCTAATGAACACTCCATCTCAGAATCTAACTAATGAACACGCCATCTCAGAATCAGGCTAATGAACACGCCATCTCAGAATCAGGCTAATGAACACGCCATCTCAGAATCTTGCTAATGAACACGCCATCTCAGAATCTAGCTAATGAACACGCACTCTCAGAATCTAGCTAATGAACGTGCCATCTCAGAATCAGGCTAATGAACGTGCCATCTCAGAATCTGGCTAATGAACGTGCCATCTCAGAATCAGGCTAATGAACGTGCCATCTCAGAATCTAGCTAATGAACACGCCATCTCAGAATCTAGATAATGAACGTGCCATCTCAGAATCTAGATAATGAACACTCCATCTCAGAATCTAGCTAATGAACGCGCCATCTCAGAATCGGGCTAATGAACACGCCATCTCAGAATCAGGCTAATGAACACTCCATCTCAGAATCTAGCTAATGAACGTGCCATCTCAGAATCAGGCTAATGAACACGCCATCTCAGAATCTAGCTAATGAACGTGCCATCTCAGAATCAGGCTAATGAACACTCCATCTCAGAATCTAGCTAATGAACGTGCCATCTCAGAATCTAGCTAATGAACACGCCATCTCAGAATCTAGCTAATGAACACGCCATCTCAGAATCTAACTAATGAACACGCCATCTCAGAATCTAGCTAATGAACACGCCATCTCAGAATCTAGCTAATGAACACGCACTCTCAGAATCTAGCTAATGAATGTGCCAGCTCAGAATCTAGCTACTGAACATTCCATCTCAGAATCTAGCTAATGAACGTGCCATCTCAGAATCTAGATATTGAACGTGCCATCTCAGAATCAGGCTAATGAACGTGCCATCTCAGAATCTAGCTAATGAACACGCCATCTCAGAATCTAGCTAATGAACGTGCCATCTCAGAATCGGGCTAATGAACGTGCCATCTCAGAATCTAGCTAATGAACACCCTCTCTCAGAATCTAGCTAATGAACACGCCATCTCAGAATCTAGCTAATGAACGTGCCATCTCAGAATCTAGCTAATGAACACGCCATCTCAGAATCGGGCTAATGAACGTGCCATCTCAGAATCAGGCTAATGAACGTGCCATCTCAGAATCTAGCTAATGAACACGCCATCTCAGAATCTAGCTAATGAAAGTGCCATCTCAGAATCTGGCTAATGAACACGCCATCTCAGAATCTAGCTAATGAACGCGCCATCTCAGAATCTAGCTAATGAACGTGCCATCTCAGAATCTAGCTAATGAACGCTCCATCTCAGAATCTAGCTAATGAACGCGCCATCTCAGAAATTAGCTAATGAACACTCCATCTCAGAATCTAGCTAATGAACACGCCATCTCAGAATCTAGCTAATGAACGCGCCATCTCAGAATCTAGCTAATAAACGTGCCATCTCAGAATCTAGCTAATGAACGTGCCATCTCAGAATCTAGCTAATGAACGTGCCATCTCAGAATCTAGCTAATGAACACGCCATCTCAGAATCTAGCTAATGAACGTGCCATCTCAGAATCTAGATATTGAACGTGCCATCTCAGAATCAGGCTAATGAACGTGCCATCTCAGAATCTAGCTAATGAACACGCCATCTCAGAATCTAGCTAATGAACGTGCCATCTCAGAATCGGGCTAATGAACGTGCCATCTCAGAATCTAGCTAATGAACACGCTCTCTCAGAATCTAGCTAATGAACACGCCATCTCAGAATCTAGCTAATGAACGTGCCATCTCAGAATCTAGCTAATGAACAGAACATCTCAGAATCTAGCTAATGAACACGCCATCTCAGAATCAGGCTAATGAACACGCCATCTCAGAATCAGGCTAATGAACACGCTATCTCAGAATCAGGCTAATGAACGTGCCATCTCAGAATCTAGCTAATGAACACGCCATCTCAGAATCAGGCTAATGAACGTGCCATCTCAGAATCTAGCTAATGAACATGCCATCTCAGAATCTAGCTAATGAATGTGCCATCTCAGAATCTAACTAATGAACACGCCATCTCAGAATCAGGCTAATGAACGTGCCATCTCAGAATCTAGCTAATGAACACGCCATCTCAGAATCTAGCTAATGAACGTGCCATCTCAGAATCAGGCTAATGAACACTCCATCTCAGAATCTAGCTAATGAACGTGCCATCTCAGAATCAGGCTAATGAACACGCCATCTCAGAATCTAGCTAATGAACGTGCCATCTCAGAATCAGGCTAATGAACACTCCATCTCAGAATCTAGCTAATGAACGTGCCATCTCAGAATCTAGCTAATGAACACGCCATCTCAGAATCTAGCTAATGAACACGCCATCTCAGAATCTAACTAATGAACACGCCATCTCAGAATCTAGCTAATGAACACGCCATCTCAGAATCTAGCTAATGAACACGCACTCTCAGAATCTAGCTAATGAATGTGCCAGCTCAGAATCTAGCTACTGAACATTCCATCTCAGAATCTAGCTAATGAACGTGCCATCTCAGAATCTAGATATTGAACGTGCCATCTCAGAATCAGGCTAATGAACGTGCCATCTCAGAATCTAGCTAATGAACACGCCATCTCAGAATCTAGCTAATGAACGTGCCATCTCAGAATCGGGCTAATGAACGTGCCATCTCAGAATCTAGCTAATGAACACCCTCTCTCAGAATCTAGCTAATGAACACGCCATCTCAGAATCTAGCTAATGAACGTGCCATCTCAGAATCTAGCTAATGAACACGCCATCTCAGAATCGGGCTAATGAACGTGCCATCTCAGAATCAGGCTAATGAACGTGCCATCTCAGAATCTAGCTAATGAACACGCCATCTCAGAATCTAGCTAATGAAAGTGCCATCTCAGAATCTGGCTAATGAACACGCCATCTCAGAATCTAGCTAATGAACGCGCCATCTCAGAATCTAGCTAATGAACGTGCCATCTCAGAATCTAGCTAATGAACGCTCCATCTCAGAATCTAGCTAATGAACGCGCCATCTCAGAAATTAGCTAATGAACACTCCATCTCAGAATCTAGCTAATGAACACGCCATCTCAGAATCTAGCTAATGAACGCGCCATCTCAGAATCTAGCTAATAAACGTGCCATCTCAGAATCTAGCTAATGAACGTGCCATCTCAGAATCCAGCTAATGAACGTGCCATCTCAGAATCTAGCTAATGAACACGCCATCTCAGAATCTAGCTAATGAACGTGCCATCTCAGAATCTAGATATTGAACGTGCCATCTCAGAATCAGGCTAATGAACGTGCCATCTCAGAATCTAGCTAATGAACACGCCATCTCAGAATCTAGCTAATGAACGTGCCATCTCAGAATCGGGCTAATGAACGTGCCATCTCAGAATCTAGCTAATGAACACGCTCTCTCAGAATCTAGCTAATGAACACGCCATCTCAGAATCTAGCTAATGAACGTGCCATCTCAGAATCTAGCTAATGAACAGAACATCTCAGAATCTAGCTAATGAACACGCCATCTCAGAATCAGGCTAATGAACACGCCATCTCAGAATCAGGCTAATGAACACGCTATCTCAGAATCAGGCTAATGAACGTGCCATCTCAGAATCTAGCTAATGAACACGCCATCTCAGAATCAGGCTAATGAACGTGCCATCTCAGAATCTAGCTAATGAACATGCCATCTCAGAATCTAGCTAATGAATGTGCCATCTCAGAATCTAACTAATGAACACGCCATCTCAGAATCAGGCTAATGAACGTGCCATCTCAGAATCTAGCTAATGAACACGCCATCTCAGAATCTAGCTAATGAACGTGCCATCTCAGAATCTAGCTAATGAACACGCCATCTCAGAATCTAGCTAATGAACGTGCCATCTCAGAATCAGGCTAATGAACATGCCATCTCAGAATCTAGCTAATGAACACGCCATCTCAGAATCGGGCTAATGAACGTGCCATCTCAGAATCAGGCTAATGAACGTGCCATCTCAGAATCTAGCTAATGAACACGCCATCTCAGAATCTAGCTAATGAAAGTGCCATCTCAGAATCGGGCTAATGAACACGCCATCTCAGAATCTAGCTAATGAACGTGCCATCTCAGAATCTAGCTAATGAACGCTCCATCTCAGAATCTAGCTAATGAACACGCCATCTCAGAATCTAGCTAATGAACACTCCATCTCAGAATCTAGCTAATGAACACGCCATCTCAGAATCTAACTAATGAACACGCCATCTCTATCGCAAAATCTAGCTAATGAACACGCCATCTCAGAATCAGGCTAATGAACGTGCCATCTCAGAATCTAACTAATGAACGCGCCATCTCAGAATCTAGCTAATGAACGCACACACACAAGCGAACACACATGCCCTACGTACACATCACCCAAGTCTCCTCTGTCACAAAGACAACACATTCAGACAACACATTCAGATTACACATTCAGATAACACATTCAGATAACACATTCAGACAACACATTCAGACAACACATTCAGACAACACATTCAGACAACACATTCAGACACATTCAGACAACACATTCAGACAACGC
This sequence comes from Oncorhynchus mykiss, assembly GCF_057628025.1. Classification (NCBI taxonomy): domain Eukaryota; kingdom Metazoa; phylum Chordata; class Actinopteri; order Salmoniformes; family Salmonidae; genus Oncorhynchus; species Oncorhynchus mykiss. The sequence continues at coordinate 81,165,358 of NC_143037.1, forward strand.
ATTCAGACAACGCATTCAGACAACACATTCAGACAACACATTCAGACAACACATTCAGACACATTCAGACAACACATTCAGACAACACATTCAGACAAAACATTCAGACAACACATTCAGACAAAACATTCAGACACCACATTCAGACAACACATTCAGAATAACACATTCAGACAACACATTCAGACAACACATTCAGACAACACATTCAGATAACACATTCAGACACATTCAGACAACACATTCAGATAACACATTCAGATAACACATTCAGATAACACATTCAGATAACACATTCAGACAACGCATTCAGACAACACATTCAGACAACACATTCAGACAACACATTCAGATAACACATTCAGAATAACACATTCAGACACATTCAGACAACACATTCAGACAACACATTCATATAACACATTCAGACACATTCAGACAACACATTCAGACAACACATTCAGATAACACATTAAGATAACACATTCAGACAATGCATTCAGACAACACATTCAGACAACGCATTCAGACAACACATTCAGATAACACATTCAGACAACACATTCAGATAAGACATTCAGACAACACATTCAGACATATTCAGACAACACATTCAGACAACACATTCAACACATTCAGACAACGCATTCAGACATCGCATTCAGACAACACATTCAGATAACACATTCAGACAACACATTCAGACAACACATTCAGACACCACATTCAGACAACACATTCAGACAACACATTCATATAACACATTCAGACTTATTCAGACAACACATTCAGACAACACATTCAGACAACACATTCACACAACGCATTCAGACAACACATTCAGATAACACATTCAGACAACACATTCAGATAAGACATTCAGACAACACATTCAGACATATTCAGACAACACATTCAGACAACACATTCAACACATTCAGACAACACATTCAGATAACACATTCAGATAACACATTCAGACAACGCATTCAGACAACACATTCAGACAACACATTCAGACAACACATTCAGACAACACATTCAGATAACACATTCAGACAACACATTCAGATAAGACATTCAGACAACACATTCAGACAACACATTCAGACAACACATTCAACACATTCAGACAACGCATTCAGACATCGCATTCAGACAACACATTCAGATAACACATTCAGACAACACATTCAGACAACACATTCAGACACCACATTCAGACAACACATTCAGATAACACATTCAGACAACACATTCAGACACATTTAGACAACACATTCAGACATTGCATTCAGACAACACATTCAGACATCGCATTCAGACAACACATTCAGATAACACATTCAGACAACGCATTCAGACAACACATTCAGATAACACATTCAGACAACACATTCAGATAAGACATTCAGACAACACATTCAGACATATTCAGACAACACATTCAGACAACACATTCAACACATTCAGACAACGCATTCAGACATCGCATTCAGACAACACATTCAGATAACACATTCAGACAACACATTCAGACAACACATTCAGACACCACATTCAGACAACACATTCAGATAACACATTCAGATAACACATTCAGATAACACATTCAGACAACACATTCAGATAACACATTCAGACACATTCAGACAACACATTCAGATAACACATTCAGATAACACATTCAGATAACACATTCAGAAAACACATTCAGACAACGCATTCAGACAACACATTCAGACAACACATTCAGACAACACATTCAGACAACACATTCAGATAACACATTCAGACACATTCAGACAACACATTCAGACAACACATTCAGATAACACATTCAGACACATTCAGACAACACATTCAGATAACACATTCAGATAACACATTCAGATAACACATTCAGACAACGCATTCAGACAACACATTCAGACAACACATTCAGACAACACATTCAGACAACACATTCAGATAACACATTCAGAATAACACATTCAGACACATTCAGACAACACATTCAGACAACACATTCATATAACACATTCAGACACATTCAGACAACACATTCAGACAACACATTCAGATAACAGATTCAGATAACACATTCAGACAATGCATTCAGACAACACATTCAGACAACACATTCAGACAACGCATTCAGACAACACATTCAGATAACACATTCAGACAACACATTCAGATAAGACATTCAGACAACACATTAAGACATATTCAGACAACACATTCAGACAACACATTCAACACATTCAGACAACGCATTCAGACATCGCATTCAGACAACACATTCAGACAACACATTCAGAATAACACATTCAGACAACACATTCAGACAACACATTCAGACAACACATTCAGATAACACATTCAGACACATTCAGACAACACATTCAGATAACACATTCAGATAACACATTCAGATAACACATTCAGATAACACATTCAGACAACGCATTCAGACAACACATTCAGACAACACATTCAGACAACACATTCAGATAACACATTCAGAATAACACATTCAGACACATTCAGACAACACATTCAGACAACACATTCATATAACACATTCAGACACATTCAGACAACACATTCAGACAACACATTCAGATAACACATTAAGATAACACATTCAGACAATGCATTCAGACAACACATTCAGACAACGCATTCAGACAACACATTCAGATAACACATTCAGACAACACATTCAGATAAGACATTCAGACAACACATTCAGACATATTCAGACAACACATTCAGACAACACATTCAACACATTCAGACAACGCATTCAGACATCGCATTCAGACAACACATTCAGATAACACATTCAGACAACACATTCAGACAACACATTCAGACACCACATTCAGACAACACATTCAGACAACACATTCATATAACACATTCAGACTTATTCAGACAACACATTCAGACAACACATTCAGACAACACATTCACACAACGCATTCAGACAACACATTCAGATAACACATTCAGACAACACATTCAGATAAGACATTCAGACAACACATTCAGACATATTCAGACAACACATTCAGACAACACATTCAACACATTCAGACAACACATTCAGATAACACATTCAGATAACACATTCAGACAACGCATTCAGACAACACATTCAGACAACACATTCAGACAACACATTCAGACAACACATTCAGATAACACATTCAGACAACACATTCAGATAAGACATTCAGACAACACATTCAGACAACACATTCAGACAACACATTCAACACATTCAGACAACGCATTCAGACATCGCATTCAGACAACACATTCAGATAACACATTCAGACAACACATTCAGACAACACATTCAGACACCACATTCAGACAACACATTCAGATAACACATTCAGACAACACATTCAGACACATTTAGACAACACATTCAGACATTGCATTCAGACAACACATTCAGACATCGCATTCAGACAACACATTCAGATAACACATTCAGACAACGCATTCAGACAACACATTCAGATAACACATTCAGACAACACATTCAGATAAGACATTCAGACAACACATTCAGACATATTCAGACAACACATTCAGACAACACATTCAACACATTCAGACAACGCATTCAGACATCGCATTCAGACAACACATTCAGATAACACATTCAGACAACACATTCAGACAACACATTCAGACACCACATTCAGACAACACATTCAGATAACACATTCAGATAACACATTCAGATAACACATTCAGACAACACATTCAGATAACACATTCAGACACATTCAGACAACACATTCAGATAACACATTCAGATAACACATTCAGATAACACATTCAGAAAACACATTCAGACAACGCATTCAGACAACACATTCAGACAACACATTCAGACAACACATTCAGACAACACATTCAGATAACACATTCAGACACATTCAGACAACACATTCAGACAACACATTCAGATAACACATTCAGACACATTCAGACAACACATTCAGATAACACATTCAGATAACACATTCAGATAACACATTCAGACAACGCATTCAGACAACACATTCAGACAACACATTCAGACAACACATTCAGACAACACATTCAGATAACACATTCAGAATAACACATTCAGACACATTCAGACAACACATTCAGACAACACATTCATATAACACATTCAGACACATTCAGACAACACATTCAGACAACACATTCAGATAACAGATTCAGATAACACATTCAGACAATGCATTCAGACAACACATTCAGACAACACATTCAGACAACGCATTCAGACAACACATTCAGATAACACATTCAGACAACACATTCAGATAAGACATTCAGACAACACATTAAGACATATTCAGACAACACATTCAGACAACACATTCAACACATTCAGACAACGCATTCAGACATCGCATTCAGACAACACATTCAGATAACACATTCAGACAACACATTCAGACAACACATTCAGACACCACATTCAGACAACACATTCAGACAACACATTCATATAACACATTCAGACACATTCAGACAACACATTCAGACAACACATTCAGACAACACATTCAGCCAACGCATTCAGACAACACATTCAGATA